>NC_056741.1:1154459728-1154564728 GCF_019279795.1 Protopterus annectens | reverse complement strand
ACATACATCCTGGCATCACACCCAGGATTGGTTCTCTGTCTTAAGGCCACTGCTTCATAAGATAGGCTACTTCTCCCCTGTGCCTCTGAATGTGATAGAATATGTATCTGAAAAATGAATGAATGAATGTGGATGTAGCATCGTAGCTGGTCGCTGGTTTAACACTGCTTATCTGTCCAATTCACTGACACTCTGATACTTACCCATCACTGTTATCTGCAATCTCTCATTGTTTTATTGTAATTTCTGGTTCTCATGGTGGCAATAATACTCTTAGGATCATAGGAAGTTAGTAGGCTATTGGCCCTGAGGCCCTTACGAGCTTAGCTAAGAATTTAGCCCATGTTCCAACAAGTCAGCATCTTATGCCTCTGTCCAGCAGGGACACAGGTGGAATCCCAGGGATATATTTTCTGTTCCCCATCCATTTATCCAAGTTGCGCTTAAAATGGGATAATGAGTATTTCTGCTTAACATGGACAAGGAGTCTATTCCACAGAAGGGGAAGTCTCAGGGACACAAATCTGCCCCGCCAGCAAGTCCCATTGATGTCACAGACCAGGATGAGGTCACCCATCCAGGTTACTCAAGTGAAGCTTGACTGCAGATATGCAGCAGCCCCATCAAGGCAGGGTCTGAGACGTTCTGAAGAAGACTGGGTCCCCAGTTGAAAGCGCTTAACCGGCTACTAGTATTTCTTCGGTTTGCTTTTTATGGAATAAAGTTTTCTTGGACTATATCCCAAGTACGAGCATTGGTTTCTACAGGTCTACATATATATTTTACTGGTTGTCTGTCTACCTACCCAACCTACCTCCCCAGCTTTACCGACTTCCTTCACCTGACATACCACTCTCACCTGAAAAAAAAAAAAAAAGGGCACTCTGTATCCACAAAAAAATTACGCCCCATACATAGCTGCCCATTCCGGACACATGTCTGCTGGACATGAAAACTATCAATTACAATTGGCTGTACAACAAGTATTATTGTTGTCCTGACACCTCTCTCAGGGGTGGAAGGTTTCAAATGTCACACCAAATTACATACATATGCACAGCTGTTGCTGATGAAGAAATGGGCAGCTATGGGCCTTACCTACATCCCTCCTGCAAATCCCAAGCTTGTTTCCCTACTGTCTTACCCTCTTTGTGACCCCTTTTTCACCACTTTCCTGTCTCCCCATTTTCATTTCTTTCAAAGAAAATAGTGCAGGTGTGCACCAGAGTAAGCACTGTTAAGCGGTTGTAAGCGGGTGTGCGCGTGTGTGCGCAGAGCTAACCGCCAGTGTGCATGCGTGAGCTCCACGCAAACCAGCGCTAACCCGGTTACAACTGCTTAAAAGTGCCTTAGCCACTTTGATTGACAGGTCCTGTACTCAGTTCAAAAGCAAAATAAAATTCCACTGTCTGTCCCGAACCCAGGACCTTGGAAACAGTAGTCTGTATGACCTACCACTAAGCCATGACACTTATACAAGAACATTGTGCTAAAATAAATATAACATGTAATAGTAGGGATGAATGTAAAGGGAATATAGGATGTGTAGTACCCAAAGCATGTCATTTAGAATTACTGTCAAAACTACTGGACTCCCATAATAGTAGTGTGTGAACAGAGACAGCCATGCTAGTTGGTATCTTGTAGGTAATAATGTCAGTTAATGTACATATATAAATGTATGTATATGTACATATATATAAATATATATCTATATATAGTTGTAGGTGTCATTGTGCATACACACTTACTACAGGGAACAGGAGAGAGGAATGGAGAAATGTGAATCTACAACACAGCCTGAATCATGAGAGAGATACTAACCTTTACACTCACAGAACAGTGTCCACAGCATACCAGCATGGTCCCCGCCCTTACAATCTGAAAGGGCAACGCCTATCTCACATACCCTTTTATAGCACTGTCCTGAAATCACAGTGAGAACTGCAATCAGTAAACAACTGGCTGTATGCAATTAGCAAATGCTGGCTTACAATTGGTGCAGAGGCCAAGGTGCACTGATTATGGCCTATAAAATCATCTATAATCCGGACAATACTCCTGCACTTCAAATATTATCACCCCCTATAACAATCTTAGACCGCTTCGATCCCCTAACAAACTACTAATTCAGACTAGCAAAATTAATAACACAGCCGGTGATTCTCTCTTTGCAAACTCTGTAAGTAGATCCTGGAACTCACTTCCAGCTGATATTACCTTACTTTCCACCTTAGGTCAATTTAACACTAGACTCAAACAACATTTGTCACTTAACTGGCTATGTCAATGTATCAAGCCTGGCTAACTCGAATGTGTAAAATCTGTTAACCAGTTTACTGTGTAATTTAATTTAATCCTGACTTGTGCTCAGGACTAACTTTAACCTGTGGAACATGTTTAACTTGCTTACTTATGTAATCTCTGTAAATAATCTGTTTGTAATATGTAATGCTGGTATTATGTAATGCTGTATCTGCTTACCCTTGGAGCTTTTCTCCCCGGGCCTCCGCTAAAAATGGACATGCATCCAGTCGGACTATCCCGGTCAACAAATGTAAGATAAATAAATAAATAAATAAAAAATATTACAGAGACTACAATACAAGTCAGACATTGACACGCACTGACAGCATGCTGAACACACTGGGGCATACATGGGGACTCAGAATAGCATCCTGCCTGAGCATCACACACCTCCACAGCTGGGACACAGGCATATGTTCCGTCGGAACAGAGCACATGCCACACATGGCACACACATCCCGTGTGCCACACACTCACAGCCTGTAGGGCTACACAACACACCTGCTACAGACGTGTCAGGTACCTGTCTTGGGTGCTGCACTGGGGTCCCGCTCAACAGGCTGTATGTGGTGAAGCTCACAGTGATATGCCTCAGGGGCACTATGGTCCACCACAGAACACATGCATACAGGTCAGTCAGAGGCATGGACACATATGACTCACTCATTGACCATGCCAGTATGGCTGACCTGAGACATACCTCCCTGGACTACATGATAGGGAACATAGAATGGATCTCTCAGCATGTGGCACAGGCCAGTATGAGCCTGATCTTGGTTGCCAACATACCCTCACCAGGTATGCTACCACTATATGTGGGAAGGGTGTGGTATGTCTACATTATGCTCAGTCTCCAATGTCATTCATAGGGTATCCACTGGCTGTCAACGTGTGCTTACATGCTAGGGAAGCCACAATGATGTGCAAGAGTCATCTTGCACGTGACACCCATAGCCCAATGTATATTGGCAAAGCTCCTTGATACACACATACTACCTTATGCTGCAGGACACGGTTTACATAGCCACCTCTGTGGGTATCACACAGGTTAGGACACTAACAGTGCTGCTACACAACAACAGCAGTGTACACCACAAGATGCATGCACCGGACACTGTCCTCAGCACGGTGAACTGCAATGTCTGTGCAGTACCAGAGTCCTGATTCATGGCTCACAGGTGTTACCCATCACTGACAGGTTATGCCCCATACCATGCCTGTCGTCCCCTACACATGTAACACACATGGACAGGGGGGTGGTATCCCAAGGCACCACAGATACACACACCTCCAGGTTCTTGGCACAGCACAAAGCATCAGGGCCTAATCATGTGCAGCTAACAGTGTGTCGGACTGCCATCTGGTTCATAGCCTGGCACACACAACCCTCCCATACACAGGAAGACCACCTATCCTCCATAACAACACTGGTAATATGACAGTCTCAAGAACTGTCTTTATATGGCTGGACTGCATCCAGCCAAACATTGTGCATGAGCATTACTGTAGCTACAACACACTAGTTGAAGGGTTCACAGCATGTGGTCACTGAATTGCAGTGGAATGACATGTTACCACTACCACAACAGGTGGGAACATGCAGCACCTGTACATCGACTACATGTACACTATATGGCCCAGACCAGATGTGTATCCCCTGCTGTAGGTATTTTACTATATACACCCACACTGTATGGACACATACCGCGTGCGGCCCCTGAACAGTAAGACACAGTCATATTGGTATACATTACAAATACCATTTATCCACTCGAGGCATGTGTCAGACATGGTAACTACTGCAGGTCACAGGTATTTATGTGTATGTGTCACACACATACATCATGTGTGCAATGCCATTGCTAGTTTAGGCAATGGCATGCATTGTTATGTACAAAGACCCACACAAGGTCATAATGTGTGACACAACCACACGTGGTAGTTGTGGGTTACTAAAACATACCTATCTGTACTCTGACTGGTAATAGACACAGTAGCAGAGCGCACTATTGGCATTACTAGCCAACTAGCCCTGTTTGGCTGTGCTGATAGTGTGCTGACACCCCCTGTGTTTACTGGGGGAATATGCAGCATCTGGTGTATTGTAGTATTTGCCAGAAGGATCTGTTCTCTCACACTTGCATTTACATACACCCTACTACCCCCCCCACACACACACGCACACTTGCCATTTGCAGGATTCATATCCCTACCTAAGTCACGACATGTGAGAGAGACACATTAGCAAAGCGCACTATTCGGATTACTAGATAGCTCCTCTTCTCTGGCTGTACTTATAGGGTGCTGACATCATCAGTATTTTGAAAGGGTAATGTGCATCAGGTAATGTGATCTCCTGATTGCCAAAACTAACATGTTTTTCATACGGAAATGCACACACACAAACTCCCCACATCCAAACACACACACACTTGCCACTTGCAGGTTTCAAACCCCTACCTAAATATGTTATGGCACTTGAGAGTGACGCTGTAGCAGGTTGCGCTATTCTGAGTACTGGCAGATGTCTCTTCTCCAGCTGTATGTATAGGGTGCTGTCATCATCACTGTTTGGAAAGGGTAATGTGCATCATGTAGTGTGATCCCCTGATTTCAAAAAAGCACATGTTTTTCAAACAGAATTGCACACACACAGAGTCCCCACATCCAAACACACACATGCCATTTACAGGTTTCAAACTCCTACCTAACTATATTATGACACTCGGGATGAGACGCATTAGCAGAGTGCGCTATGCGAATTACTGGGAGGTTTCCCTTCTCCTGCTGTACTTATAGGGTGCTGACATCATCAGTGTTTAGAAAGGGGAATGTGCATCCTGTCGTGTGTTCTCCTAGTTGCCAAAAGGGATATTTCCTTCATACAGACTTGCACACATACTAGCCCCCTCCACACACACTGAGTATTTGCAGGATTCAAACCCCTACCTAACTATGTTCTGACACTTGAGACGGACGCATTAGCGGAGTGCGCTATTCGCATTACTTGTAGGCTTTCTTTCTCCTGCTGTACTTATAGGGTGCTGACATCATCTGTGTTTAGAAAGGGGAATGTGCATCCTGTAGTGTGTTCTCCCAGTTGCCAAAAGGGACATTTCCCTCACACAGAATTGCACACACACTAACCCCCCTCATCCAAGCACACACACTTGCCATTTGCAGGATTCAAACCACTATCTACCTATGTTATGACACTCAAGTCGGACACATTAGCAGAGCACGCTATTCGCATTACTGGGAGGCTTCCCTTCTCCTGCTGTACTTATAGGGTGCTGACATCATCAGTGTTTAGAAAGGGGAATGTGCATCCTGTAGTGTGTTCTCCTAGTTGGCAAAAGGGATACTTCTTTCATACAATCTTGAACACACACTAACCCCCTCCACATACACTGAGCATGTACAGCATTCAAACCCCTACCTAACTATGTTATGATACTTGAGACGGACGCATTAGCAGAGCGTGCTATTCGCATTACTGGGAGGATTCCCTTCTCCTGCTTTACTTATAGTGTGCTGACATCATCAGTGTTTAGAAAGGGGAATGTGCATCCTGTAGTGTGTTCTCCTAGTTGGCAAAAGGGATACTTCTTTCATACAGTCTTGAACACACACTAACCCCCTCCACACACACTGAGCACGTACAGGATTCAAACCCCTACCTAACTATGTTATGATACTTGAGATGGACGCATTAGCAGAGCGCACTATTCGCATTACTGGGAGGATTCCCTTCTCCTGCTGCACTTATAGGGTGCTGACATCATCAGTGTTTAGAAAGGGGAATGTGCATCCTGTAGTGTGTTTTCCCAGTTGCCAAAAGGGACATTTCCCTCTCACAGCCTTTCACACACACAAACCCCACTCACCCACAGACACACACACTGAGCATTTGCAGGATTCAAACCCCTACCTAACTACATTATGACACTTGAGGGAGACGCATTAGCAGACCACACTATTCGAATTACTGGGCATCTGTTCTGCACCTGCAGTATTTATAGGGTGCTGACATGTTTATTTCTACAGAGGTATGTACATGTAGTGCTACCTGTCAGGTGAGGGATAGCATATATATGCATTTGCAGCCACCTACGTCAGGGTCAGATATGCACATTGCACTGGCAGGTTATGTTCTATACCATGCTTTGTGACCACAGGACCTGTAACACACAACACAACCAGTCCAGAACACCACACCCACATCCAGGACACACACTTAGCTTCCCTGGGAACAGTGCCGGGATATGCAGGTGTTCACATACACCATTCCAGTTGTTAACATCAGGTACAGGCATATTGTGTGTGAGAACTACTCAGGCCTCTACCACTTTACCCTACAGCCACTACAATTTGTGGGTCCATATGCTATGGCAGAACCACACACCACAGCCACATGGGGGAATACATATTGTACCTGTCCATCTGCAACGTGGGTACTCACTGTTCCACACCAGAGGTAGACCACCATTGTTGATATCTGACCATACCCACCTTTCCCTGGACATCCATATCACATCTCCACCCCCAGGCAAGGTTGTCACTGCACACAAACTGTATTTAGCACAAGCAGACTCTACACTTGTGAAGACTGGGGTGGACGACTTCAGAGGACCCATGCTGGGGGACTGTACTGGCCACTCAGCATAATCCTTGACAATTGCATTCTATGAGCATGTGTATGGTTTGCATTGATCATGCTATCCCACATATATCCATGACTGCTCCACAACAAGACACCTGTCAGCTGTACACCAGCCATATATGTGCCGTACAACAGACAGAGTGAGCTAATACATTGCAGAGCTGTAGCCCACAGAGGGAGGACATCTGCGAACAGTTCCGGCAAGGCACTTCATTAACACATAATCATTACAACACAGTGTTGACAGTGGAATCGTCCAGAGAATGCAGATAGGGCTCCCCTCAGTTTGTTATTGATGGACACCTACTGTCAGAGATCCTCAGCAACCCTCTCCCAGCACACACCGACAATATGGCTGTGGCTTAGCACATTCAATCCCTGGGACCTCCACAGTGCCCCTGCTTGACAGAGGCACAGCTCACTAGCCTCACATGTTGCCTTCTGTGACCTACTTTACAGTGGCACAATAGCCTACTGTTCTGGGGATGCAGATGCCAAGCACACTCTGGCTGAGCTGTCATTCCCTAGGGCAACAAGCCTAGTATTGAACTCTACACCCATATGTTCAATTGTCGGATGCACAATATTTGTTGTGCTGTTCTACTGTTTGCAGGTCTTTATTGCCATAGCATTCCCTGTTCCTATGACCAACTTGTGTATCTGTGGAAGATGTTTGCATATGACGGTGATCCACTATATCACTTATGTCTCTGTAGTCATTTACTGTGTGCACTGGGCAGATTGCTGTGTTGTGGTTGGTTCCTGGAATGACACGTACAAATACCAGATATGTGTGGCCAACTGCTAAACGGAGATATGGCCTAAGTATGTGAGCATGCCCAGTTCAGCCTTTCCATGGCATGTTGTCTGACATATGCCTCATTTATCAAAGTGTGCGAGCATGCCCAGTGTGAGCTTTCCATATGTTGCACTCTGAAGTCCACCACATATTTGGGTGTGTGTGAACTTCAACAATATCTCACATTTATGGTTGTGTGTTGGGTGTCATGTTGTGTACTAACTGGCCAACTGCTTTGTGTCTGCCACAACAGGGATTATACTGTGCCTGCAGGGATTGAATGAGATACTTTGCAGACAGTTCTCAACATACTTTCATAATGACCTAACACTGTAGTACCGTATAGTGTACTGGTTCAGTACTTTCACTGTGGTGGACAGTATCCTGGGCTTTAGTCCTATGACTGCTTGACATCTTCATAGTGAGCACAACAGACTGTGTAGGGGCCAGTTGTGCACATATGACCATGTTGCATTATGTTCAGATATGGACTACCTACACCAAGCTCGTCCAACATTGCTAGTGTTTTCCACAACATGGGTGGACATTGGCAAACACTAGCAATGTTCCCTAGGCCATTTCTGATGCTAGTCACAGGGTGTGTTTGTCCTTTGACACACATTGTAACTGGAGTTTGACATGACATATGTCATGGTTAGTATACTGTGCTTCCGTCTACCTCTGACATAACAGTGATACCCAGGGTTAGCCTACCATCTCCCATTCACTCATCAGGATTCCTCTTGAGGGGTGTCGATATGTGACTCTCTGGCTGACCTGTACCAGGAGTTTACTGAAGAGTGGGGGTGCCTTCTGTGTTATGGATCATTCTGTACAGCTTGTCCTATGTATGTCAGTGCTGGGGTTCAGGTCTCTCATGTGCATAGCTCACTGCCATTCAGATTGTACAAGGTGCAACATGTTCATTCATTTCAGGTTGGACATGGCTTCATACATCAGGCACAGCTTGCCTGTAGCTGGACAGTATGGCGGTGTGTGGGGCTGCAGTTTGTTTACTCAGACAACACATGGCATCTGTTCATGCTCTTTGCTACTCCTGGTGGGGTACTGTTGTGGACTTTACAGTTGATGGAGGTGTCTGCTGCGGTATATCCCACAGGGGCTATTGTAGTCACTTGTGACGCTGATGGAGGATGACTGCAGAGCCACAGTGAGTTCCCCTTATCTACATCTGCCAACCTTCATGTTTGGGTGGGTATATAGTATATGTTTCTGCAAACACTACAGCCACATGTTTGTCCAGTGCAGGATATCTATCACCTTTTGTACCCAGGTCTCACATTACATGTTAGGTATGTTAACACCTGTGTGGTAATTTGTGGGCACTTACTGTATATCCACGGTGGTTGTCTCTACACAGTTCTGCAATTAGCTTGCTGACATGGCTATGGCTACAGTTGTCTGTTTGTAGGTGGCCCTTTTGTGGGTTGCTTGTGTCAGCTGGGGATTGGATATGGTGGGCTGTTTGTACTCCTCTGCATACATGTTCAGTCACAGTCCTTCCATGTTGGCCTATACCTATGGGACATATATACAGAACGGGGGGGGCCAAGACCAGGCCTTGTGGGATGCCACTCATATCTGCTTTGTAGTCTGACATGGATGCGGCATATCTGACCATGTCAGTTCTGTCCTTGGTCTGGTTTGCAACCCCTCTACTGACATAGGGGTATATATTTAAGCTGGTGAACATATCCATACTGAACTCGTACGGTATTGTCCAGAAGCATGTGCACGGTCCAGCTGTGTGTGGACCACATTGCATCATCAATGACCTTAATGACTGCTTCAAATGGGTCAGACATGTTCAGGGGCAGGATCTGCAGTTATGACAGCCACACTGTGTAGGGTCCAGTATCCGTAGGTCCACAATAGCCTTCTGTCTGCGGTACATACTGATCCTTTCCATAGCTGTGCAGAACAAGCTTGTCAGGATCCTGGGGTGGTAGTTTTCAGTATCCATTCAGGCAACACCTTTGTTGTGATGGACCACTGTTGTTGTACACTGCTCTTTGGGTACATATCCTGTGGTAAGGCTGACATTGGGCAATAGTGTGATTTGGCATTCCATTATTCTTGGAGACCATGTTGGCCTCAGCACAGGACACCATCACATACCTTTGCTGCTGTATGTTCTGCTTTGCAGATGATGGCTGTTACCTCAGCATCTGCAATGTCAGGGGACCATCAGTCTGCTGGGATAGGTATTTTGCACTCTCGGGGGGGGGGGTGTTTGCACTGCACCTGACAGGTTGTATGTTAGCAATATGTGTGTGTGTTTGGTATGTTGTTTGTAATATCTGTGTGATTTGGAGCATATCTGTGGATGCCCAACATGGTTCCTACCATCAGTTGGGTAAGCCTTGTGATTATCCTTAGTGTCCTGTACATTTTGTATCTTCATAGGTTCATGGGTTCATACTAGGCTATACACCCTAGGCCATTAGTAAGCCTAGCCAGAGTGTGTGTGTCTTTCGCCACTCCTTGCTATGTTCTATTATGGCCATTTATGAATTTCTTCACTGTGCCTCTGTCTGGTCGTGCCACAGTGAGGACCCCCAGTATACATGTACGATCATCCACCCATCTGGGTTATGTATCTGTCCCTCCAGCACATCTTATTTCATTATGTGTTGAGGCTGACATCTGTCACTCTCACAGCTTTAATGGCTTTGATTTCCTGTGGTGGAGCATGTCCATTACTCCTGTATTGGACATGGCCTTGTACAGCAGACATACAATGCCTCTGTGTAGGCAGTCATGGACTGCATTCAGCTGGGGTGTCTACAGCCAGGCAGCATATGACATATATTTCACACCCTTTATCCTGTTGGTGGGGTAACTATGAGGTCTTCCGAACCGCTGCAGGTGTCACGTACGGTACATCCCATATGAGTCATTGTACTAGATTATGGGCCTGATAAGGGAACAGTACAGCGGCACAGTGACCTCTGTTGATGTAGATGTGAATCCTTTCATGATACGGTGTCCAATATCGATAATCTTCCTAGCCACATTGGCATTGTGAGTGTCACATGACAGATTACTGTCGACCTGTGTCCCTAGGTCCCTGATTACTCCTTGCATACATAATGATTTGCCACCTATGTGGTAATTTGTGTGTACCTTGTCTGGTATTTGGTGGGACATTCATACTGTCCAGTGTCTTCAGGATGTCTGGGTGGAGTTCTTGTGTGTGAGAGTGTGGTCTGTCACATGCTACAGACTGTACAGCAGTTTTGACTACAGTTAGGTGCACATGGGTGGTCTCCACTGCTTTGTGCATTGTCAGTTACCTGGCCATATGGGTGTCTGTGCTGCATATGGATACTCCCCCTCCTTTGATGTTTTGGTGCAGGTGTTAGGGTCATAACACATGATATGTGGTATAACCTAGTAGTGCTGGTGAGCTATCACTAGGCTTGCAGCAGGCTTCTGTCACTGCACAGACATCGATGTTCTCCATAATGGGAAGTGCCTCAGGGGCATGCATATTGCAGTTTACACATCTGGCATTGGTCAGCATTACCCTTATGTTTCCTACCACTTATGTTTTCTAGGGTGATGGGTGGTCTTTTTGGCCTTGCCTACATACGGCTCTATGGAGGCAGCAAAGGCCTTATCCAGTATCCAGACGCACATGGGTAACAGGTGCAAGCCATCCCTGGAACAGCAGCATGGCTTGTCATGCTTGACATCTCAAGCAGACAGACATTAGACCCTCTTGGACTGACAGCTGTAACTGTGCCAGCTGTTAAACATGAGCATTCTGTGTTTGTACTGTGGCATCATTCTTGGTGAGGGTTGGATGCTGCACACAGCCAGTGTCATACCAGCCTGGGGTACATACTCAGAGGGACCATCCACGTCTCTTTTTATGTTGACCAGGGAGGTACATCTCACGTAATTCACACCAGTATGGACATTGAGTGCATCATATTTCTGCTTGCTTTGGGGTGACCTGCGTACTTGTGTTATGTGGCATTTTGTGGCATCCTACAGGCAGCTTACTCTACCCTTTCCCTTGTTCAGTCTGATGAGTGGGACAGCAGTGTGTCTGCCTATACAGACACCTATTACAACTGTATCAGGCATGTTGTTTCTCCTTCTGGCCTGTGACTGTTTGGCACACCAGCTTTGCGTACTATTCATTGCATGTGCTATGTTTGAAGGTTGTGGTTGCTTGTGATCTGCTTTGGAGGCTTCTTTTGGTGTGGTGTGTTTGTAATTAAGGCCTCCGGGAATATTTGTCCGTGTTTATGTGTTTGGTTTACAGTTGTGGTAGGTCTATGTGGGACTGGGTTTGTGGTGTATGTGGTTACCTTCTCCTCCTGACTAGTTTTGACAGTACTGAGTTGGTGGAGCTCAACCTCTGGTTTGGATACCTGGTTGCATCTATCACATATATTTGTATTTATTGGGGGGTGTTGTGGTTGTCTGTGTACTTGGGACTGGTGTCACATTGCCTCTGGATTCACAGATTCTACTTGTTGTGGCTGGACTTAGTGGATTGTATGTGTGGACATATGTTATTGCCATACTACTGGTCAGTGATTACTTCCCTTTTTATGTTTGCTCTATCATGTGGTAGCTTCCTCATTCTCTTGCATGGTTTGGTAATGGCTGGAGTACAGCATGCCAGATGCCTGCGTGTATGGCATTGTGTGTTGTTGTTATTTGTGATTGCATACTCCAAGCATTCCTGGCTGTGTTCATGGAATGCCTGTATAACATGTTCTGTGGTGTGTCCCATATTCTGCACTTGCACAAGGCCTTTTGTGGATTCTACATCAGTTTGGAGGGCTGCAACCTATACTTTACACATGTTTTTCACTGTGGTATTCTGGCCAGGGACTGGGGTCAGGATGTGTATATCCAGTGTGATTACTCTATGGTCTGGTCTTACCGGTGAGGGGTACACTTCTCATCTTGCCATCCAGTACACATGTTGCTGATTATCACATCCAGTATGCTTACCCCTCTTGTGGGAGTGGTACATTGTTCCTGGGCATTTTGGTTTATGGATTCCGGGAAATTTTCTCCTACTGTGTTGGTGCTAGTATAATGCTCCCGGTGTATGTCTGGGTATTTTCAGTCAAGCAATATAATGTGGTTTGGGGGGCTTGATATATTCATGTATTCCGACATAGGCCAGGTGCAGTTCCTGGTATTAGGACAGTAGTCTGCAGCAGGCTATATACTGGGAGGCAGTGACCATGGCTAATCCATGCTGCTTCTTGTTGTGGTACCAACATGGGGGTGTGGTTATCCTTGACATTTCTTGCTAGTCACCCTCCTTTTGTAGCTTGTTCCATGTTTTGCGGCTGTACAGCACAGTATGAGGTGTGACCTGGTAGTGTTAGGGTGCTGATGTGAGCCTTGACCCAGTTCTCTATTACAGGACTGGTATCTACATTCTCCATACTGTGTCCGTTTACACTGCACACATCTTGCTGTTTAGACATCTGTCATTGGGTAGCATTACATCTAGGTTCCTATCCCTTGTGGAACCTATGAAGGTGGGTTTGTGTTTTGAGACTTACCTATTCAGGGCATGCTGTGGGTACTGACAGCCTTTGCCAGTATCCATGGGGCATGGCATGATAGGTGCACGCCACCCCTAGCAGGTGGTGCATCATGTCATGCTCCGCATGTCTTCCCAGCCTGAAACATATTGGCTCCCCTTTGACTAACTGCATTACTTCAGCCAGTTATTGCACTTGATCATCCCATCGTCATTTTGTGGCTTCATGCTTGGTAAGGGTGGATGTTAGTCAGGGTGCTCATGTGTGCATATAGTACATGGTGTTATATTACTTAACACATGGCATTCATGCCTCAGGTGGTGCTGCAGGGCTGCCTCTGTCGGATGCGGATATTACACTTCCCTGTACATGTTTGTGAGCAGGTCATGTCATTTTAGGCATCCATGTTATTATTTGAGTGAGTCAGAGGGGGTATCATTCCCAGGGTTCCTACTGAGCCAGTGTATGTGCTATGCGTTGCTTCTTTGCCAAGGCCAGGGCATACTGGGCATGCCTCCTTCTGCCTACTGGGGCAGGCTCAGGTTGTTCCTCCTCCGAGTCACGCTCTGCCTGTGATGGCCTTGGCAATGGTGGGGGGCTGTTTGGCCCGGCCCTATGCTGGTCCTGCTGCAGCTGTTTTCGCAAGATCATATTATGTAGCATAGCACATACCATGACAATTTGGGTACATGTATTTGGTGTGTACTGCAAGGCTCCACCAGATGTGTCCAGACACCGGAACCGTGACTTGAGCAGCCCAAACACATGCTCTATTACATTACATGTTTGTGCGTGTGCCTCATTATGGCGTTCCTGTTCAGGTGTGTGTGTGTTTCTGATGGGTGTCATCAGCCATGGCTCCAGTGCATAACCTGCATCCCCCACTAGGTGTCCGTGTGGGATGTCCCCATTGGCAAATGTCTGGTACAGCTGCGTCAAATGCCAGATGTGGGAATCGTGGTAACTCCCAGGGCAGCCAGCACACACATTCATTATTATGCCTTGGGCATCACACATGACCTGGCAGTTGATGGAGGGGAAGCCCTTGTGGTTAATGTAGGCCCTACCCAGCTCACCGGCTGGTGCTTTGATGTGTATGTGCGTGCAGTCTATTGCCCCCACTACCTCAGGGTATTCTGCTATTTGCTGAAAGAGACGCATATTGCTGGCCAATACCTCACGGGCATTGGGGAAATATACATGATCACCGACATGTGCTGACATGGCATCCAGGAACTGGTGCAGAACCCTGGAGGCTGATGCCTGTGATATCCCCATCATATCGCCAGTTGGTCTCTGGAAGGTACCTGTTGCTAGCATTCTTAGGCCAACACATACCTTGGTTTCCACTGGTATGGGTTCCCCCTCTGTTGGTTCTGTGTATGAGGCGTGGCCTGCACAGCTCAACTATTTGCTGCAGGAGCTCTCTGTCCACTCTATAGCGCTCTACTATCTCCAGCTCATGTAACCCGTGGTAGGTGACCCTGGGCCTGTACACTCTTCTCCGTCTCCTCACTCTGGGTTGTCTGGCACCATCTGCATTGTCACCACCCTCAGCAAGTCGCCTATGTCTCATTATGACAGCTATGGCAGCCCCTAACATTTCTGCTCTGAGTTAAGCTTTTTCAGTTTTCACTTCTATTAGCTTACTCCTGTCTTGCAGTGTCTCTTAAGAGAAACATCCTGCGCTACTGTTTGCAGAGTTTTAAGTGCTGGGCTGGGCTACTATTCTGCCTGTGTAATTGCCTACTTCTAATTGTTTTCACCTGCTAGCTTCAGCAGTTATCCCTGCTAGCTTCCTATTAATTCTGTTGCTTCCTTTTTCCTCTCTGTTTCCTCAGGGGGGAGCAACGTGCATACCATCAGAAACACGCTCACAGTGGCTTACACACGCGCACACATGCTTACATGGTTCAGAATCTACTTATTCGGGTTAAAACGCGCGTACACCCGTGCAAACACTGTTACACGTCTGCCAACAGCCTACAACATACTCAGCCTGCCCTACACGCGTGCACATCAGTGCAAACAGTGTTAAACATCTCCCAACATGCTCCCACATGCTCAGTCTGCCTTACACGAGTGCACACTGCCCTACTCGCACTTCATTGTGCGCACACGTGCGCATGCACACCCAGCAAGAAACTTTCGTGTAAGTAACAGTGTACACCTTCCATTTCTTGACTTTCCATGACTTATCTAGTGGCACACCTCTTTCCATGATCTGTGTCTGTCATCTGTCATGTTACACTGACCTCCAATGAACTGCATTTCTTTCTACCATTCCCCCCTGTGATGTTACCTATCTCCTACTCTATTCCTCCCCCTTATGTATCTCTAACACTACTCAGACTGTGCTCAGACTGTGCTCATTTGCTATGTGAATGTGAGATTCAGTATCCTGACCCTCATTTACATGAGATTGCCTACTAATGCTTAGTTACATGTCTTAGACTCAGCTTCCCCCCTTAGCAACCACTACACAGTGGCCATGTTGTTTTTGGTCTGCTGGCCCCTGCATTGTCATTCCATGTATTGCATGAAACCCACATTTGTGGTTTATAACCTTCTTTTTAATGGTTTTATACAGCGCAGCCCGTTTGCGCGGGGCTGCGCTGGGTTTAAACATCGCCGAAAAAAAATTATATTTTTAATATTTTGGCATCGGGTTATCTTGCCAATAGCCACATATTTGGCCATTGGCATGCTGCCTGAGTCATATGCACCCTTTTTTTGGAGCTGACATGGCTCCGTTGTGGAATTTGCAGAAACGTACTCAGGTGTCAACTGAGTACATTTCTGCAGCTAAAACGTTTCTTACACAGACTGGTTTCTGCTTCGTGGCTCGCTAATATACCTCATCTGCATACCTTTTGGCTGCAAGTGAGGTATTTAGCATGTCCACGCCCAGTCCGTGTAAGAGACGTTTTAGCTGGTCTCTTACACAGAGTTTAGGGCTGTTCCTGGATCGCGAGGCTTGCATGGAGTGTTGCACGTCTCTTACACTCCGTGCAAGCCTTCGTGAATCCTGCCCATTGACTAAAAAAGGCACTATGGGGGAGGAAAGAGCCTTTGACAGAACCCTGAAGCCCAAGGGAGACAGATGCAGGTCATCTCTGGCAAAGCATTGCAGTCTGTTGATCATGTCTTGCCAGGCTGTCAGGTACTGGATCCCCTTGGAATGACACCAGAAACTAAGCCAATTGTTAAAGTCTATAATTTTCTGTGTTGAGACATAATTTTGGTTGATGGTAGAATGCTGCTTAAGGCTAGGGACATACCTGCCCGGGACACATATTCAGTGAACTCAATCATGTCTCTCTTCATACAGCCAGAGAAGCATGTCTCAAGTCATTCACGCCAACATGGACTATGACAGAGTCATAAAAGCACCTGTTGTTGAGAGACTTGAGTGCATGTGTGATATGGTGGGTTCTGGCACCTGACAAACAACTAACCGTGACTTTCTCCTTATCCAGCATGGTGAAGGGCACATCTGTGTGTCTGACAATGGAGTCTCCTATGACTAATACAATGGGTTTATAGTTAGCCATTAGTGGCTGTGAGACACAGCTGTGTGGACTATGTGTGGTGTATGGTGACATTGGCAGTGGAGTTTGCATATGTTTTTGCCTCGGAGGTCTCTTTTGTTTGGGTATATTTTTGTTGAGTACCTCTGCATATGCGGGTGTGTGTTGTGTAGTTGTGGGTGGTGTTTGAGGTGTGGTGTTTATGTTGACAATCTTTTCAGTGCCAGATATACTGGCTTGTGAGGAAGAGAGTATAGACTCTAGGATCTTAATGTAATTGCATCTCTCACAAATTGTGTTCCTAGTTGTTAGTAGTAGGGGATTGTCCATGTACATGAGGCAGTTGCTGCACTGTCTCAGGATGCCCATATCAACCAGACTGGCAGAAGAAACCATAGGAAATTATCTATCCATATTTGTCAGGATCTGAGGGAGAGAGGCCAGAAACAGCTAACTGGGTAAAGGGTGTAAGGTCTAAGGGGAGTACTACTAGGTGATCACACAAGTGCTACTAGGGGAAATTTGGTGCTTCTTTGTAAACTGATTGTGACTAGATTAGCTGGTTGCAGGTCTATGCTAGATTACAGTATTAATTCTTAGATATTCACATACAGTCGTATGTGCTTGGTACATGTGTGGCATCCCTGTGACCAGAGTGGAGAAACAGGAAAGTTATTGTCCCATGCATTTATATGATATTTAAGCTCATTAAGGGATATCTATTTTTTTAATGACTCGCTTTGCTCCTGACCTGGATCTTTGTGATTTGCCTCAATGATTGGAGATACCTGATGGATCCTTTCTCTCTGATCTCAAATATAATCTTTTATAAGGCAGGGTCCCCAGTTTATGAGACAGGTTGCTCGTGCATATAGTCTGGAAACAATGATTTCACAGGGGAATGGAACAGGTAGCTGTTTGTTCTCATCCTTAGCATTGAGCTAATCGACTTCCCTAACTAAACAGACAGAATAACTCTCAGTGATACAATGACAGACTCTGAATCTGTTGGCAGCACAGTAGCTAGGTGCTTGGTCTCTGCCAGAAGTTGCACTAACAGTGTGAGTCCGCAAACATTTACCCTGGGATAGGAGAACAGCTCGGCAACTAGTTACTGCTAAGCCTATAGCTGACCCTTCCCTGGGATAGCATAATAGGTCAGCAACTACTGCTGAGCTTCCAGTTGACCCCTCTATGCTTACCCTGGGATAAGAGAACAGGTCTGAAACTACTTACTGCTAAGCCTCTAGCTCTACTTTGCAATAAGGGAACAGGTCAGCGACTACTTACTGCTAATCCTCCAGCTGAGCCCTCTACACTTACCCTTGGATCACTAACAACTTACTGCTAAGCCTCCAGTTGAGCCCTCTATACTTACCCTGGGATAAGGGAACAGGTCAGTGACTACTTACTGCTAAGCCTCCAGTTGAGTCCTCTACACTTACCATGGGATAAGGGAACAGGTCAGTGACTACTTACTGCTAAGCCTCCAGTTGAGCCCTCTGCACTTACCCTGGGATAAGGGAACAGGTCAGTGACTACTTACTGCTAGGACTCTAACGGACCCTTCTAGTGATAGGAACTTCTTTTTGAACCCGGGTTTCCAGCAGATTAAAGAAATGCCCTCTGTGTATCAGGAAACTAGCAGTAAAGAAATAATTGCTACTACAGTATGCTTCACCACTAAGGCACATGTTTAATATAGCAAAGAAAGAAAACGTGCCCCCTCTGTAATATCTCTACCACAGCTGTTTTGTCCTTCCCTTTTTGAAATTCTGAATGCTTCATTTAGGTGAAAATCTGACTATACCACAAGATTGTCAGCTTTTCAATACTGAAACCTATTTGTAATGCAGACTTTTCTGAAAAATGAAAGTACTGACTGTGATTTCATTTTCCAGGAAACAAAATAAAGGTCTAGCTATAACTCAGACTTTAAGTTTTTGTGTTCAGCTGGTCATTTATCTTCCTTCTTGGCATGTGCAAAGTACTGTAATCACACTACATGATGTTATTTCTCCTTCTTTTCCTTTAAAGAGATACACTTTTACAGCTGACAATAGGAATAATTATTACAGCTGACAATAGGAATAATTAATTTGCTGTATTACTGTGCCATGAGTAAGAGCATTATTCTTCAGTACTGCTTTCATCTGCATTTGATTTGACATTGTCAGTGAGGGATTTCCTAATCAGGCATTAACTTACATCATGTCTTTATTCAGTGCCTATGTCCTTGTGGGTCACAGCAAATGTAAATCAGGAAACTTTAGACCACGTAAAAGTCTTGGTTTCCTTTTCCCAGTAAAGCTATCATGAAAATTTATTATAACAGGGTCAGCCATGAAAAGACTTTTAACGATGCTAATGTATAATGTGCTGTTTTTCAAATTGCTACTTATTGTTGACTATTGCACAGTTTTTACTAAGTTAAGTGATATTTCCTCAGCATTTTAACAAGCCACTCTAGTCTTAAACTGAAACTTCACCTACTTAGGACATTAATTTATTCTCTTGTTAGTTATTCGCATTCCTTTTTCTGCAGCTTTTAAATAGTGTGAGTGTCCATTAAAATGTACACAGCTTGATTAAGATTAACCTCCTAGCACGTTTTATTTTTTAAATTTTATATTTTGAAGAAGGTTTCCATTTTATTCATCTCAATCACAGAGAGACAGACAATGAAGATGAAAATGTAATACTCCCTCCATTATTTCTGTAATAAATTGATCTTATTACCTATTACTGAAAATGTCTCGAGTCCTACCATATCTGTTCCTATTTCATTTTCTTTTGCTCATTCGTTCAAATCAGCTTTCTAGACCCATCGAACACTCTTTCGTTTCCCTTATTTTATGTTGTCACCCAAACGTACTATTTTATTTAGCATCATGTTTGACTGAAACTCAGAATTATTTGATTGCTGTCATCTGAGTTGATCCCATGACCTTTTGCTGAAAAATAAAGCTGCCTCACTGGCCACTGTCAGATTTACTGCTACTCAGTGAAGGGGAAACTTGTCAATTTTGTTTTGTTGAAGAAGCTGAAGTTCAATTCCTCTGACAGAAACACAGTTTCAAAAATAATTTAAAATTGCATTTTCTGTGTGTTTGTGTGTGTGTGTGTGGGGGGGGGGTGAGGCATACAAGGGATTAGTTCTCTGCAAACCTTAACTTAAATAACCATCTATATCACCCCATCCCAAGAAAAAGGACAGATGCCTCCACTGAAGCAGTGTGGAGTTAAATAAGTTCTCAGAGAAATAGTGTTTTTGCTGCATTGAAGCAAGACTTGATGAGGTTTGATTCACGGAATCAAGTTACTACACTGCCTTTTTGTCATTTTCCATGTTTGCCTTTATGACAGCAAATTGTTACTTATGTGAAATGTTATCACTGTTTTCCCAGTGTATTTTCTTCATGGAATGAATGTGCCTACCACACCAATTATTTCCCTAACTTTTATTTTTAAAACAAATGCATGCACTATATTTCATTTGCAAGACCAGTAGCTGGTAATTGATGCTGGTAAGACTCCATATGGAACAGCATGCATGGTTCCAGATATACCATCATTATTTTATCAAGACAGAGGTAATTTATTGGTTGACAACAAAAAGTGCTGTGCAGTCTGCATATGCACATGAATTTGTATCTGTAAAAAAAAAAAAATATATATATATATATATATATATATATATATATATATATATATATATATATACACACACACATATATATATATATATATATATATATATATATATATATATATATATATATATGGGTCTAGGACTAGCACATTTCACTGAAACACATTTGACTGTACACAATTCACTGAAAGCTCAATTCACTGAGAACACAATTCACTGAAACACGTTTCACTGAAAGTTATATATGGCCATTTCCTCACTGTAGTGCGACCCTGGAATTAGTATATATAGTAAGGGGGGCACTCACATTGGGGGGTGCAGAGGGCGTAGCCCCCCCACCTATTTTAAATATTTTGAACTATAAACATGGATACTTGCAATTCCAATATGTTACTGTTTTCTGAACATAATATATATCAAAACTATGTGGGGGGCTATGCCCCTGACACCCCTCACCCTCATTCCTATATATACTAACTCCAGTGTTGCACTACAGTGGGGAAAAGGCCATATATAACTTTCAGAGAAATGTGTTTCCGTGAATTGTGTTTTCAATGAATTGAGCTTTCAGTGATTTATCCACAGTCATTTGACTTTCAGTGAAATGTGCTTTCAGTGAATAGTTCTATACCCATATATATATATATATATATATATATATATATATATATATATATATATATATATGGGTCTACTTTAGTAGACCGACATTTCACTTGGCCGACTTTTACATCACCAAGAAGAAATGACTGACAAACCCAGAAGACCGACATCCGGAACACCAACTTTCCACTCCAGGTAAGTAACTGCTTGGCCATCCTGTTGAAGTTTGTCTCTTACCCCCATGGTAGTCCAATCTCGGAGTTGGTATATTTAATTAGGGGGATGTGGGGGGGGGGGTTTAGTTTTGTTCGGTTTATTTTTTTTTTCAGGATAGCGAAGCGGTTACTTACCTGGAATGGTAAGTCAGTATTTCAGATGTCAGTCTTCTGGGTTTGTCTGTCCTTTCATCTCAGCGATGTGAAAGTCGGGTAAGTGGAATGTCAGTGTAGTGAAGTAGATCATTTTATATATATATATATATATATATATATATATATATATATATATATATATGGGTTTATTCACTTAGTTGAATAGACCATGCATCATCTTCCAAAATATTGACTGCAAAAGGTAAAAAAAACAAATGTTAACACATTACCAAACATAAGCTGAAAAAAAAAACCTGAGCACATTTTTGCATGGGTCATGCCCCCTATACCCCCCATGTGAGGTGCCGTGCCCCAGCAACCCCTGCTAATTATATATACTAATTCAGAGATTGCATAATTCCTAGGGGAAGGGAAAATTTCCCCTGACCAGGGTCTGTCACCTGTTGACCATCTGTGTCATCTGTTGACCATCTGCCTATATCAATAAAATGTGATTGATAAGAACAAATGTTGACAAACCTGCATTTAGACTAAATGGAGGGTGTCGCTCATCTAGTCAGGATGTAATAGACAAGATTTTGTGGGTTCTGTTCAAGCAGCTTTATTATGTACAAACACATCAGGATTGAGGCTTAATAACTTTAACTTAGGTAAACTTATATACAAACTAGTTATTACACTCATACATGCTCACTCTCTGGCTCCACTCTCAAAATGGTACTAAAGCTAGTATGTGCTTGCTTTTTATATAGGCACATTCAGTCCTTGAAATGCTTCTTAAGGATATACCACACACATACTCTGTTCTATATCCTCCTTCTTTGAGAAATTTGTTATGGAATATTGACAATATCAGTTGACATGCAATCAATACGAATAATTCTTTGTTATGCAATTATACAGAACTAGATACACATACATACAATGAAGTCCAGGTCACTGTGTATTTCACACTAGGTCTGGAAATGCGACCAAAACATGTGACATAAAATTTAGAATCAGATTTAGCAACTGGGACTATATCTGCTGAATGTTCAACCTTAGGAGCATCAGGAACATCATCATGAATGGAAGTAGAAGTTACGATATATTCTGCAACAGGAACATTGTCTGGATTGCTCTGAGATCTAGAGTCTGTATCACAGGAACAATGCTATGATATCGATTCTGATACAGGAAGAAGATGTCTGTAATTTCTCCTGTACTCCACACCCTCAGATTCTATGAAGTAGTATCTCAGCTCAGTACATATACCTGTTACTTGACCAATCCGGTCGAAACCTTTTACCGTTCGTATCCTTACTGTCTCTCCTTCTTTCAACGGGCAAAGAAATCTGCTCGATTTATCATAGCTGAACTTCTGGAAAGAATGCCTCCTAAATAATTGGGCTTTAATGGTTCTGTTGTTCTTACCTTTAGGCCTCAACAAACTGGAACTAATAGGCACTGTTGTTCTGGTTTGCCTGGATAGAAGTCTTTGAGCAGGTGAGCCAAGTATATTGTCACTGGTTATGTTTCTGAGATTGAGTAAACTCAAAAAGACATTAGCATTGTCACACTTTGACCTTTCAAGTAATTGCTTTGCACTCTGTACTGCATGTTCGGGTAGTCCATTTGACTGAGGATATTCTGGACTACTAGTAACATGTATGAAGTCCCATTCTCTTGCAAATTTCTGAAACAACTGACTAGTAAATTGAGTACCATTGTTAGAAATAACTTTGTGTGGACTACCATGGACTGAAAAAGGATGTTTCATCTTAGTTATAGCAGTGGATGTTAGGTTAGGTAGTAAATCAATCTCAAACCAGTTCAAATAAGAGTCTACCAATACTAAGTAATGCTGATTGTTCCACTCGAATATATCAGTGACTACTGTTGACCAAGGTAGTTCAGGAACTTGACTTAGCTGAAGTGGTTCTCTTTGCAAATGTGGTTTAGTACTATTGCATACTGAACAAGAAGAAAGTACTTTATCAATGTCTTTTACTAGAGAAGGCCAAAATACTAGTTCTCTTGCCCTTCTTTTGATAGATTTGGAACCTGGGTGACCACAGTGCAAAATCTGGATATAGTCATGCTGTAAGGAAGTAGGAACACCAATTCTAGGACCTTTGAAAATAATGCCATCTTCCATCAACATCTCATCTCTGTAAGGAAAATAAGTTTGCACTTCAGGTGGTACACTAGATTGCTTTGATGGCCATCCAACATTTATGTAGTGGGTGAGCTTTTGCAAAATTTCATCAGTCTTTGTATGATCTCTCAGCTCATCAAGTCTCATCATAGAAAAATTACGCACTTCCATTATGTCAAAAATTTCTTTCTCAAGCTGTTCCGCTGTATTTCTGGGTGATCTGGATAAGGTATCAGCCAGATAAAGAGATCTGCCTTTTGTATAGATCATGTTGAAGCTGTACTTTTGCAATTTCAGCATCATTCTTTGTAATCTCACTGGTGCTGAATGCATAGGCTCCTTTAGAATAGTAATTAGAGGTTGGGTATCAGTTTCAATCTGAATAGCTCGACCATAGATATAATCTTGAAACTTTGAACATGGAAATACTGTTGCCAAAAGTTCTTTTTCAATCTGAGCATATTGCATGTCAGTTTGGGTAAGGGTTCTAGATGCATAGGCTACCAGTCTGCCTTCCTGAAGATAACTGTGCCATGGCCAAATTTTGAAGCATTACAGGAACTAATTACTGGTTTATTGACATCATAGTATCTTAATGTGAGTGGGGTGGCAATTTTCCGCTTAATGTCTTCAAATGCCCTCTGGTACTGTTCCATCCAAGACCATGTAACATTTTTGCACATCAGCTCTTTCAAAGGTGTTGTCAGTTCACTGAAGTCTGGTATAAACTTGCCTAAATAGTTGACCAAACCAAGAAAACGCTGTGGAGCTTAAACATTATGAGGTGCTGGCATCTCAAGAATAGCTGCTTACTTGGATGGGTCTGGTCTCATGCCAGTGGTGCTAAATAATTGACCTACACATGTAACTTTTGATAGTCTGAATTTGCACTTTAGAGAATTGAGCTTTAAGTTCACTTCACATGCTCTTTCCAGAACTCTGTTAAGGTTTCTATCATGCTTTGCTTCACCATTGCCTCCAACCAATAAATCGTCTACTATTATGGCACAAGGATAACTTGAAAAAATTTGCTCCATTGCATGCTGAAAGACTTCATTTTCAGAATATATTCCAAATGGCATCCTTAGGAATCTATATCTGCCAAACAGGGCACTGAAAGTAGTCAGTAATGAGGATTTGAGATCACGCTTCACTTGTCAAAAATAACTTTTTGCATCCAAGACAGAAAAAACAGTGGAATTCAGTATTAGGACTGCAACTTCTTTGACTGTACGCATTGGAGAATGCAGTCTCTTTACTGCTTTGTTCAAATCTCTTGGGTCAAATATTCTGATTTCGTCTGAGCCTTTCTTGTGGGCTGCTACCATGGATGACACCCATTCAGTTGGTCTGTGACTGGACAAATTACACCTTGCTGCACCATTTTATCCAATTGAGATTTAACTTTATCCTGCATGGCTATCCAAACCTTTCTTGCTGGTCTGACCACTGGGCTGACCTCTGGGTCTAACTTCATAGAATACACAACTGGAAGTTTGCCCAACTTGTCATCAAAAACATCAGCATACTCTGAGAAAATGGCTTCAGAAAAATTGGAACTAGGATATGTGCTTATATGATGAACTTCTTTCGTAAAAGAAAGCAAATTCATTCTTAAACTGTCTCTGAGACCCAATAATGACTGCACAGGTGTTTGGACTACATACAATAACAAGCTGTAACAGTTTCTAGTCAAACATAAAAACACTACTGAGTCTTCGGTCTGAATTTCTTCACCTCAATAAGCAACAACTTTCACTCTGCTAGCCACATTGAGCTGTTTACCAGCTCTTAATTTAGCAAATGTGTCTGCTGACATGCCATTATACTTTGAACCAGTGTCTGCTTTGAGTTTGGTAGCTTTACCATTGATCTGTACAGTACAAAATACTTTGTTATTTGCCAGCAAATTTACTGCATCAACATTTTCACCAATTGCTGATACACCATCTACATAGAAAGTAGAATTGCAGCTCTCTATATGATCAACTTGATTTTTTGAGTGACTGTTATTTATAACTGTGTGAGCTTTACTTGATTTTCACTTTTGAAAATGGCTCCAGTGCTGACCAAATGCCATGCATTTCTCTCTTTTAGACTCATGATTGGCACCACAACTGCAACAGTTAACTATAAAGCTAGATCTGAGTTTTGCTTATTCATGCTTATACTGCACTGAGCATGCTCCTTTCTTAGAACTTGCTGAAAAACTACATGGTTTCCTCAGGGAATCCACAGGGTCTGTGGCTGCCATATACTTAGGCCTGCTTCTGTTTGCCACGTGTTGCATGCTATCTACATTTGCTTTGGAGCCTGTCGTAACCATGCTCTTATCACTTGCAAGCATACTTGTGTACCTTTCTGTAACTTCACAGATTTGACAAATCTCAATAGATTTGCTCAATGCTAAATCATTGTCATTAAGCAAAATCTTTCTCACAGCAGCACTATTAATACCACCTACTAGCCTGTCCTTTATCAACTTATCTTTTAAGTCACCAAACCGGCGCATTAGCTTTGTAACTCAGGTCAGTCATATAAGCTGCAAAAGTTTCCCCTGGTTTCTGATCTCTTGTGCAAAACAAGTGCCTCTCTAATGTAATATTTGTCTGGGTATTACACATTTCTCTGAATTTGTGCTTCAAACGTGGGGTCTTCACGTGATTCAGCCTGTACAACATGATGGCTTTCACCTTCTCCCTCATATACTGCTGGCACATACACAAATGAATGCTCTCTTTCAATGGCTTCTGACCCAGCTAGGTTTAACAAAATGAATCCCCTGGTGTGTGCATCTTTGTCAGAATAAGCTGCTTGTATAAAGATATCATACTTTTGCTCAAATATTCTCCAATTCTCTGCAATATTCTGATCAAATACCAGTGTTGAGGGCTTTCAAAATCCATTTGCCATATTAACACATACCAGTGAAGGATTTTGCAAGTATGCAAGAAAACACGCACATATACATATGCCAGAAATTTATGCCAGCATTCATAACTATGCCCAATAGCACAACAAGCCTCTCAATAACTGAACTTTGTGAAATAAGTCTCTCGAGCACTGTAATACACTCTTAAAATTACTGTACTGCAAGAAATCACCTCTTATCAGTGTAAGAATCATTTCAAAATAACTGCACTGTGCAAATGAACTGGGCAGAAGAAGCTCAGAGTAAGAAACATTTCGAAGTAACTGCACTTTGTGAATAAACACAGCATACTGAAGCTGGTCCAAAATGGCAGTACTTTGTTACATAATTTTTTACAGTGAAAGAAATACTCTGTAATGGTGGCACTTTGTGAATGGATGCACCCGGTACAAGAAACTTTTCAAAATGGCTGTACTTTGACTGTACTTCTCAAAATAGCTGCATGTTTCACACAAATAAACTCTTTGGAATACATGCACAGTAATAAGCATGCACTGTAAGCACTTTTACACACTTTGAGATACTTTGAATAACTCTAGCTATGCCCTGAATACAATACTAAGTAGTAGTTATGCCAAAACATAACACTGTGAATCAGCATCTGAACATTAATGAATACACTGATGTAGTGATGGCATACATTTCAAACTGGATTGATGGAGTAACAAATACCAAGTAGTATCACTTTTAGAGCTAACCAGAAGTCATGGCTCACCTCTAAGACATATGAACTTCTGAAGGAGAGAAATGCAGCTTAAAGCATTAAGGACAAAGGAGCCTTAAATGTAGCAAGAGGTAATTTGAGAAGAGGTATAAAGGAGGCTAAGAGGGAGTATAGCAGAAAGGTACAGAGCCACTTTGAAGACATGAAGGATGCAAGGATACTATGGTAAGGCATACAGGAGATCACTGACTACAAAATCAGGTCAGCACAGTGTGAGAAGAGCATTGAATTCCTGGAGAGTTTGAACATCTTCTTTGGTAGATTTGAGGAAAGAAACAACAGGTTGGCACTAAAGCTACCCACTGATGAGAAGGATGCAGTACTCAACCTCAGCACAGAGGAGGTAAGACGAAAGTTAATGAGAGTGAAAATCATGAAGGCTGCTGGCCCAGAGAACATACTGAGCAAAGTGTTAAAAGGCTGTGCTGATCAACTATGCACAGTGCTCAAGGAAATATTTAACACTTCTCTTGCCATGGTGAAACTACCCTCATGTTACAAGGAAACTAACATTATCCCACTACATAAGAAAATCACTCCCTCCAGCCCTAACAACTACAGACTAGTCACACTGACATCCACTGTTATGAAATGTTTTGAGAGGGTGATCAAAAAACATCTTTCATCATGCTTACCTTCTAATTTTGACCATCTGCAGTTCACGTACAGAGCTAACTGAGCCATGGCTGATGCCATATCAGTAGCACTATACATCTCCCTTGAGCATTTAAAGGGCAAAGACAATTATGTGAGGATGCTGTTCACAGACTTCAGCTCTGCATTTAATATTCTAGTACCAAGGCAGCTGACAGAAAAACTGGCACATTTAGGAATCAGTAAACATCTCTGTAACTGGATCCCAGACTTCCTGATTGAAAGATCACAGAGTGAGTGTTCGGGTAAGAACACATCAAAGTGCATCAAGATTAACAGTGGGGTTCCACAGAGATGTGTTATCAGCCTACTGTTATTCACCATCCTGACTTATAACTGCTATGCAAAGCACAAGTCCAACCATATCATCAAGTTTGCTGATGACACCACAATCCTGGGGCTCATCACAAAGGAGGATGAAAGAGTGTACAGACAGGAGGTGGTACCACTGATCAGTTGGTGCAAGTGGAACAATCTTTACCTGAATGTAAGAAAGACTGAAGAGATTATCATCAACTTCATGAAAAGGAGAATAAACCACCAAGTGCTCGGGATCAATGCTGAGAGTTTGGAGTGGGTTAAGAGTACGAAATTCCTGGGTGTACTCATATCAGAGGATCTCTTGTGGTTGGAAAACACCAGACAACTGGTCAAGAAAGAGCACCGATACCTCCACTTTTTAAGAAGGCCAAAAACAGCTAAGCTTCCTCCTCATATTCTCTCCACCTTCTACAGAGGTGCAGTAGAGAGCATTCTCACCTGCAACTTCACATTGTGATATGGAAGCTGCACAGTTGCAGAAAGGAAGGCGCTACAAAGAGTGGTGAGGGTTGCTGAGAAGGTAACAGGTTCCAGTCTTCCATCAATACAACATTTTTATTCTGCAAGAAGCATACGAAAGGCCACAAAAATAATACAAGACAATACACATCCTGCACATGGACTGTTTAAACATCTGGCATTAGGCAGGAGATATTGCAGCATCTGCGACAGGACTACAAGATTCAGTAAGAGTTCCTAGCCTACAGTGATTAGACTTCTGAACTCGGGCACTAGTCCCAGGGGTCTGGACACATAATAAGTCAATTTTTATTTATTTGTACAGTATATAATAAACTCCATACTATAATCCTAACAGCTACCTGCATAGCTAATCCATATTACCTAAGACTGTGTTGTGGGAATGCAGTGAAAATCATTAGGGTTATGAATGTGCAGGGGTAGGGTACTAAGAGGGATCACAGCCTCTGCTTTACAAAAATGACAACATGCTTTGCATTTATGAAAATAAGTTACAAGTATGAATGCAGGTCAGCACAGTGCTCACAACCAAAAACCACAACTGAAAACTTTCATTCCTCGGAGAATGGAGCACTGTCATGTAACACAATGCTGCTGTTAACAGACTATTACAAAGTGCTGCACATCACAGACACAGTAATATATGTGGGAAGACATGAAACTTACAGAAATGCACTGTCATAGAACATATTATAGCTCAAATTCATACATGATATCAGTGTATCTTCCTGTTCTACAATCCAAATGTATGTCTGACTATCTCACTCACTCCAAATATAAGGATAAGAAAATTGTTGAAGTTAATTTGGTAAAGAATGGTACAATTATACATGAAATCCAGTTTGCAAATGTTAGCATATGTAACAAAGTTTTTGGCAGAAATACACCAGTCTGTTCCAAGCTTTACACATAATGCTGTAGTAAATGTGGTGTTATTGGCAGAACGTCATAGATTACAGAGATATTTGTAGAAATCCTATGAATAATCGAGGTAGTGGTAAGCATGCTCAAAATAACAATTAACATCAATTAGGTATGTAGAGCAGCATTTTCAACAATGTGTGAAAGACCCAATGATAATCTGATGAATAATTGAGGTAAGTCATAAGCATGCTTAAAATAACAATTAACATCAATAAGCAGGTATGGATAGCAGCATTTAAAACAATGTGTGAAAAACACAATGATAAGAATACAATGAGAGCTTTCCCTTATGTGGATTTGAACACACATATAACCAATATAGATAGATGCATGCTGGTCTGTTACTTTGCAAGCTGAGATAATAGTCAGCACAATTTTCGTGTGTGTGTGTGTGTGTGTTTGTGCATGTGGGTCCATATTCCTGCAGATAACAGATGAATATGGAAACATCAGACACATAAATGCTATAGGCCTTCATGATCCACACAAATACCAGATACCATCAGGTTTTACAACATAGAAAATATGTGTAGCCAGGCGGACGTACATTCTTCTTGTGTTAAACAAATGGGACTGTAATAACAACATTCATTTTGTTAAGAGGAATGGACTAAAGAAGTTATTTATGAGTTATTATTCACACATACACAGTAGAGTATGCAAAACTGTCAAAGTATTATGGATAACTAAAAAATCTATGGTTATCAGTGGCCTAGGTGGTATGGGCGTCAGTGATACACAACTATAGTGGATGTGTTAAATTACATCATTATATGCTGGAAAACAGATAGACATGTACAATGTTCAGCATTGTGTACATTATAAAATTAGTTAATAAATAAATAAATACACCACAAGGGAATAGAACCCATACTTACAGGGGGGACAATCACCATGCCTTTGCAATTATCCAGATGAGCTAGTTGTCAGAACTGCTGCCTAATGGTTTTAAAAGACATGTATCTGATATATGTAGATACAGCTGTATCTCTAAATTCCTTAGGAATATCCAGGTATAAGTAGGATTGTGACATTGTAGGCATCCACTGGCTGTTAATGCACCTCTCTGACCCCTCGATGAAGCTCCTCTGTATTCCTCCAATGTAGGACATCATAGCAGTGGCAAACCTGCACTACAGTTCAGTAGATCCCCATATGTTGTCAATGCTCCCTCGCAATCCAGTTCCAAATGTCAGTCATCACGAATGTCCATGGTCTAGCTTTCATGTGATGCTCCACTCCAGCGTAGATGGTCAGCATCAGTGTGGTCTCCTCCTCAGTCCAGTTGGGTGCCCAAGACATGTCAAAGCCTCCTGGAAATAGCCATCTTGATAATGCTGATAATACACAATTCAGAAAACTGCTCACTGAGTTCCCCACTCAGTATGCAGGCAGCAATGGCCTGATCTGTAAATGTGTCAAAATAAACTTTTAAAAGTGGTGATTATGTCATGTTATCAGATCATTAGAATATAATGGGCACATGCTATACATAATCCCATTTAATGATACCTGTTGGGTACTTGTGCTGAGCACCTTCTCATTATGCTGAGCTGTTGGTTAACATATCAAATTTTGAGAACTTATGCAAACATGGGCAAATGGGATCCCGAAACCTTAAATTTTAATGAAGCTCCTTAATTATGTATGGAGCAAATTGGACTTAAAAATGTATGCACATAGCTGGTCTTACTTTCAGTTATACCTGACTCAGAGGTAGCTGCAAAGGTAATTTAACACCTGCTAGCATTGCTGTGTTGAAAAATGTTTCCCTCCTTATAGACCTTTGTTAACATTACTACTTATCAAAGTATGTGTTTGTGGTTAGAATGATGTATTTATGGAAAAATGTGTACATTATGAAAAATGTTTGTGACTTACTGGAGGGGTGTGGGATTCACCTGTATGCATACAGATGGTTACATCTTCATCAAAAACATGTAGTACTTTCCCATATGCAGTTGTACAGACAGATGTAAACAGCATAACTGAACAGTATATAAAAACAGATTTTTTTTGGTTTTCTGTTTATCTTGATGGTGACTCATTACACTCTGTGGTACATGTATGGAAAACTATGGATTCTGACATTATCTGTATGTTGCTATGTAGCATGTATTCATACCACGGTTATGAATGTATAGTCATTGCTGCTTCTTAAAACAAGTATCAGAACTACTGATTAAATGCAAAAAGGATCCTTGTTTTTGACTGCTTACCATATACTGTCTATGGCCTGCTTATGGATCCTAAGGCTTTCCAATGTTTTTCATAAGTTGTTCAATTGATAATTTATAGATACTGTCTGTTAATGTGAGTGGCATTCACTGCTCAATAATGATAGTGTTGATATAAGGTCATCATGTATAACATTTTATATGACTGATTGTTTTCGACAGTTTGTTTAGGCAGCAAATGCATTACAGCCACAGCCATCACAAATTTCAGTTGTGCTCATATGTTATGTGTAGCATGTTAATGTTAAATGCTTTTAGAGTATGTTGCTCCTGTGGCACAATGCTGTTGTATTTGGCCCTCCATTATGCTGCTAAACACTGTAAAGGGTTGAAATCCCTCTACAGCCATCATAACTTATGTTGCTGTTCCAAGTGTTGTATATTCATGCATTGCTTTATGGTTTTATATGTCACAGTACTATATCTCACATGGACTATTTCCTAGAATTTTGCATAGCACAGGGATGCATGGGGTTTACAGTGGCATAAGCTGCCCACATAATCATCTCCATAAATGGGCTCCCACATCACTCTAACCATGTGCAGGTAATTGTCTTTCAGATGGCACACATACCTAGGAGTGACAATTGTTCTCCACAGGAGAATGAGATTATAATAGACGCTCTGCGAAATTGTGGATGGAGATTCCTTGGATGGGCAGAAAATACAGTAATTAGGAATATAATCTGGACTGACCTCACAACATGATTAATGCTGGGGGAAGTCTCAATAGATCCCCTGGAGGTCTGTTATAGATGGCGCACTAACATGACCTGCTGTGCAACTAACAGGGTAGGCCGGTATGAAAGGTCAAAGGATGCCACTAGTGGTGGCCCACCACTGACACCCTCTGATGAGATCACACAGTTTCTTGCATTACTGCATATGGCAAATGGGGAGTGCTGCATATCTGAGGGTAGGATAGAAGCAGGTGCTCCAGGCCACAAATGTATGTGTTACTTTGCATAACATTGATGCACATAAAGTAAACCAGTGCATATTGTTGTTGCATGCATATTCATATATTGCTATTTTTGTGTTGCAACAGCAGAATTGTATCGTGTACATGGGTCTACACAGGGCAATGATGACCAACATTAGTGTAATGACATGTAGCCATACAACTGCAGTAGATACATAACAGTGCAACCAAAATGTGTTATATTGTCAGCATTCATTTTCTCAGATCCATCTACTTCTGCACAACAGCTGGAAAGGACATATGAGTGTCTCCATATACTTTTACTGTGAACAATGCCTGTTACTGCCTCACACTTCTGTCATGCTAGTGCTGTTTACTGTCATATTGATATTTCCCTCATATTGTAAACTACAGATACTTCTGAGGCACAAGCCATGCAGGTGCACCTACAGACTGACCAGGTATGGGTCCACAACATGATCATAGGCTGTAGCAATGTGTAGCAGACCTGTTTTGCATGAAACTAATGTTTCTGTTTTTCTACACAAGGACATCTGGCCAACAGGTGTACCATATGTCACATGAGTATCAGCAGACCCTGTTACTGTGTTGTATATATCATCATGTGACTATTCCAGTGCCTGTATACATGATTGTGTTTGCTTTGTCTGTACTTTACCACAGCAGGATCTGCATTATGACACACAAACTCACCACACTGGGAGGATGTCACTGGTATGCTATTACCTCTCATTCATATATGTTCTTGCTGTTATTCCTGTTGTTGTCCTCCATTAATACTTTGTCCTTCTACTTCTTCATTGGACAGCCTACATCAGCACTTCATCCACAAACAACTGGTATGTGTATGTATTACCTACTGTATGTTTTAATGCTGTTGGAATGGTCCCTACTGGCAAGGATGTGATTAAGAATGCTTTGTTTATGACTTTGTTTCCTACAGCAGTTGCATATCATTCCTCTCCTCCAGCACCATCTTCTCACAAGGACTTGTCAGGTGTGTGCTATACTTGTATTCCTCACATATGTGACATGTGCTGCATATGTAACATAATTGTCAACTCCCTGATATATAGATTATAGGGCCCATACACAGACAAAACCTCCAGGTAAGTCATTATTATCTGTAACATTGCAGTGAGGCATATGCATCATATGTCATTAATGATATACAGCATGTGATGTAAGTATGTTCTCCTGACCTGTGTCATCTGTCTCTTCTTTTAGCACATCAACTGCCTTTATCCTCCATTACCCTGTCCACTGATTCCGATGTGGGCTCTGATCTGTCTCAGTATGGTTGCATAAACTCTGGTAAACAGGATACGGGCTTGGTGATACAGTCCAGCCCAGATGTTGACAGTCATGAGTATGCAGCTGTAGCCTCAGCTATAGAGGAAAACATGTCCAGTCATTCTGACAATGAGGGGACATCAGATGGTGGACAGGATGAGGGCTGTGGACCAAAGGCCTGTGTTGAATCTGCTGGTGATGTTGGCAGTTCCCCACAACACAGTGATACTGTCAATCACAGTAGACATAGGCATGTAGCTGGTGTGAATGGGCAAGTGTCAGATAGTGTCTGCCTACTCCTACAAGCAAATGAATGTTCCAAGAAACATGGATATGACATTTGTGCTCTTGTCTGTACCACGGATCATGCTGCACTCCAGCTGCATGAAGGACAGGAGCACAGACATGGTGAGGTCATGCCATCACTGGTTGCACAGAGTGAAGGCATGTTATCCATGGCACCTTCCATTGAATCCCTGGCTACAACAGTATTACAACAGTGCCAAAGTACAAGCAGGGTTCTGCATGCCCTGACTGTGTTTATCCAATAGCCACATGAGAGATGTAGGCTCCCTCTCAGCAGACCAAACCTTGGCCATTGGGCATTGATGTCTATGCTGCAATGTGCACCCACTTCTGCTTCTGAGCCATCTGATGTGAGCCTGGCAGTCATGACTGGACAGTCAATCCATACTCCTTCTCATAGTGTATCTCCACATGCTAACATCACCCCATCAGTCTCCTCTGTGGAGCAACCTGGTCAAGTGTTTCCGTATATGGTAGGGACAGACCTGATTGTGGTGTAAGCTATCAGTTTGGGCACATTAGACTGCATTAGAGTGACACAGACAGTTTCTCCACTCTGTTCAGTAGGGTCAGTCTCACTCTGTGGTGATGTTTTTTGCTGTGCAGACCACTGACTATGTCATCTGCCTGAATTTGTTATGAGGTCTGATGCAAGAGGAGTTTTAAATTTTTGCTAACCATAGGTGACTCCATTTAGTACATTACAGTTTATCCCTACTTTACCTTGATATACATTGTTTGTGAGTTTAACAACAGTTCTGTATTATTTCTTAGCTGGTTTTCTGTTTGCAGTTTTTGATTGTGGACAGATAGGAATTTGTTTCACAGATGTATGTCCATTGTGTCCATTGTTGTCTGCCATACACTCATACAACACTATGAGTCTGTGTGCATACCTGTGTCACTTGTAGCCCGAGATGATCCATGTTTGGATAGATTTGTATATGTTTATACTATTATATGTTATAATTATGTTGTTATGTCTGATGCTCAGTGTGCGCATTTACTGGGTAATTGACATTAGATGCAATCTGTGCTGCTGTGGTGGGGCAACACCTGAACATCAATGTTTAATGTGTGTACTTCTGTATATGTGGTTTGTCATGACTCACATCTGTGCATCAGACAATGCTGTGTTGCCTGGGCTTGGACTTGTGGTCACACCCTCCGTCATCCATGCCTGTGTCTTCCGCCCTCTGTGTCATCCTGCCCCTCCTGTGATAGCTGCGGGCTGTCATTTTCAGACATCTGGGAATCTAGAGGTAGTTCACCCACATGTGCAGCCGGAAGACCACCATGTCCTGTTTTTAGAATACTGTGTGCCACGGCGCACATATTTATCATTGTGCTGTCTTCTCAGATGTGTATTGAAGTACACCCCCAGATGCGTTCATATATCTGAACTTAGCTTGCACTACCCCAAACTCATGCTCAGTGGTATTTCATGTTGTGTGCACTCTATTCTAGGCCTCCTCTGCAGGGTTTGATCGTTCTCTGTATGGGGTCATTAACCACAGCTCAAGCAGATAACCACAGTCACCTCATGTGGGATTTAAACAGCCATGTTTTCCGCATGGATATCAATGGGAAAGATATCCTTAGCTCACATCCTAGCTGTGCTCCTGTACTTACCCAGTAGTAGTCCCTCAGGTATTTCACGTTGCTGGAATGTGCCCTCAGACCACTTTCACTCTATATGGCAGTATCATGCACACATTTTGTGTTGCCATGATGTCTATTATGCCGCCTTCTGCTGCACACACAAACTGGCAATCAAGGGATGGCCACCCCTTTCTGTTGCTGTATCTGTCTACTTCTGGATGAACTGGGACCTTAATAGGGATGTGGGTGCAGTCTATTGCACCAAGTATATTGGTTCATAGCTGTTTACTACTCTAAACACCACAGGGGTCTTTTTAAGCTTAGCCACACATCCCAAATCACTGACAAGTTCCGGTACCCTTTATAAGTGTACGGAGGGCCTTGGAGGGTGAAACATTTATAAACAAGGTCCTGGGAGATGAAGCAGTGACAGGTTGCCTGTGTCCATTAGAGACATAGATGCCAAACCAGGGATGAATTTCATGTTTCCCATACAACTGTCCAAGTTACACTTGAATTGGGTTAGAGAGGAACGCTGCTTCATGTAGATGGGGGAGCCTGTTCCAGAGATGGAGTAGTCTCTGGGATAAATACCTGTCCCTCCAGAATGTACTATTTATATCACAGGCAAGGTTTAAGTCTTTAGAATGGGTAATTCTGGTGCTGTTTGTTTTGTGAATATGCAGGAGGTCCATCAGAGTAGGGTCTGACAATGCCTTGTATGCCAGGCACAGATCTCCTTTCAACAGCCTGTGGATGACAAAATATATGTGGGAAGTGTGTGAGGTTATAGAACTGGTGCATAATAGTTCATCACTGCATGGGGGGGGGGGTAGATGGAAAGTGTATTTACTCATCAACCTTGTTGCACATTGGTGTCAGGAATTTTGACAGGATGTGACTACATTTGTCTGTGATACTCTTGCAGCATCCCCTGTGGGTCTTAAGAATATCCCAGATGCAAGTACTTTTAGACTGAGACACACTTTTGCTTTGAGAGGTATGGGGTTGACTCGCAATGTCCTCACAGACACGTGCGGGGCACATATTTTCCACGGCGTGCACCAGCTGTCTGTCTACTGGGTACCTGTCAATGATTTGTTGATCTGACAGTTGGTTTAGTTGCAACTTTGCTCTCAGTATAGCTGGCTGCCTTCTTGGATGCACAGCCAAATCCTCTTCCATAGTTTGAAGTACCGCAGCTAGTTGCAGTTCATTCACTGCACGTAGCATTTTTTGGGTGGTCAGTACTATTATAGATTCCACAGGATTTCATGGTAATAGCTTCCATTCCTTGCATTGCAGTATGGCATACACCAAGGGTTTTGGAAACAGAGTCAGAGTTGCAGTTTGTTGCATTTTAGTTTGGTTGGGGGCACACTATGTATTTTGGAATCTGATGGGCATGTGCAAAATCAGTAAATATCCTACACTCAATAGTTAAGTACACAGATTGCTTGTGGCGTATCTTCTGAAATCACATCCACTGCTGGTGCTCTGAATTTTTCCTTCAGTGTACTGCCCTGTCCACAAATAGCTTTTGGAATCTGGCCCAAAGTTTGTCACTGACTCCACAGTTTCCCTAGAGAATTGTTAGGGCAAGAAGAAATCTTTTTAGTGCTTTGTTTTTAATCTTGAGCAGCAAGCCAGCTTTTTCACTTTCTGCCTTTACCTGCATCAGCAGGGTTTTCAACTTTCCCATTTCAGCCATGAGACTGGTATCATTTACATATCAGAGGTTGTTATTATTTCCTCCCAGCAATTTTGATTCCAGCATCTGATTTGATTAATCCAGCATTTTGCATGATATACTCTGTATATAAACTGAATAAGGAATTTGTTAATAAACAGCCTTGTCAGATATTCCATACTTCATATTCGGTTCTAACAGTAGATTCTGAATACATATTCATTATGAAACAAATAAGGTGGTATCCCTATTTTTCTAAGAACTTGTTAAGGTTTGTTATGGTTCATACAGTTAAAGGCTTCAATAAAGTCAGTAAAGTACAAATACATATTTTCTGTAACTCTTTTTTTGTCTTTGTTATGCAAATAATAATGGATGTTTGATCTCTGGTACCTCTGCCCTTCTATAATTAGCTCATACACCTGACAGTTCTTATTTCATATATTGATGGAGCCTGGTTTGCATGATCTTGAACCTTACCTTGCTAGCATGTTTAACAACTGCAGAGCATTCTTCAGGCTTGTTCTTAGTTGAGATCAGAATACAAACTGACCATTTCCAATAAAATGGCCACTTGAGTTTTCCAAATTTGTGGTAAAGCAACATTTTTACAGTGTTACTTTGCAGGATTTTAAATAATTTAACTGGCAACATCTAAAGCCTCCACTGGCAGACTGTTTAAATTATCAATCTTCTATTCGGAATATTTGTTGTTATTGCCACCTCCTGGACAATATCGCAAACATCTAATCAATTAAATGTGCTCTTCACTTCCACTACATATTAATTTGAATATTGTTGAGCTCACACCTTGTTGGTGTAGAGGCTTTTTTTTTTATTCTAAACTTAATAATACACTATTATGTCCTGAGGCACAGTCATCTCCATGTCTTACTTTTCTTGACTGTATAACACTTTTCTATCACTGACTGCAAAGTAAATAGTCTAACTTCAGTACTGACCATCTGATTATATCCATTTATAAATACATCTCTTAGGCTTTTGAAGAAGTGAGTTTGCTATGGCCATTAAATTATTTTGGCAGAATACAACTAGTCAATGTCCCATTTCATTTTACACTCCAGTGTCAAACATGCCCATTATTGTTCCAGTTGTATTTTGACTACCAACTATAGCATTCAAACCAGCTATAATAAATGTAATATTTTCTGGTGGTGTTATTTTCAGAAGGCACTGCAGATTGTCATCTTCCTCCTCTTTGGTATCTACAGTTGGATCAAAAACTTGTATCACTGTAATGTTGAATGATTTGCCTTGGAGTCTGATTGAGATTATTATGTAATTTTGTGAGCTGTAAATTAACACTGCTTTTGACACCTTTTGTTAACTTTGAAAACTACTCCATTTCATCTGCAAGATGTTTGTGTACAGCAGATAGATTATTATGTAATAAAAATGACCATTTCATCTGCAAGATGTTTGTATACAGCAGATAGATTATTATGTAATAAAAATGAAACATTCTAGGTCATTTTTGTTCATGAATTCTCAATATGCATAGCTGCTTAAACTAGCCTATTAGCAGCCCTCAATTAACTAGGATATAACTTGTTTAAAAGACTCATGCAGTTCATTTATTTATAATGTTTACAGTGCTGATGTAGTTTACTAAACCCATTTGCTAACACTGACATTGCATAATAAACAGAAATAACGCTTATTGGAATCTTCTAGTAATAGCATGATGAAGTGACAGTTCTTTTTAACTTAAATCGCTGGGGTCTGTGAAGAACATTTTTTCAGCTTTTATGGCAACTTGTGACAGAACCTTTTAAAACATCCATTAGAGGTTACTTTTGATACTTGACTAACACATTTTTATAGATATAGATATATAGATACATATAAACAATACATTTGGCCAAAGAACACTTTACCAAATACCACTTGTCATATCCTTCTGTCACATTCAGTACTCCTTCAGGTACTAATAACATACCTGAGGTGGTAGAACCTCAGGGCTGGTTTCATTTGTTTCAGGTGTGCTGGAGTGTACCATTTCCCTATATGTGGAAGGGAACAGAGGCTGAAGGATTAAGTGAAAAGGATATAGAGAATGTGGAGAATCTCTTTAAGATTAAACTTATTTCATTCCCATGTAGGAGCCCATGATTTTTGATAAGCTCCTATATTATGAAAAATTTAAAAAAATTAAAAAAGAAACTTGAATTAATCATCTAAGCAGCCATCTATTTTGGATTGTTTGAACTGACCATTTGTCTTCACAAGCTACCTTTTGCAGCAACTCCAGGAACAGTTAAAATGCCACAATTACAGCCCCAGCATTACTTTGATAGTCTAAAGCATGATGTAAAGCTCTAAGAAAATATTAGGCCCAGCATCCTTTTGTAGTAGTACTACAAGGAAATTATAAACTGTGCTAAAACAATTAAGGGATTAACTATGGAACAAAGTATAAAGAGATTAACGTGGTGAATGGCTAAAAAAATTTATATTTTAAAAAACATTCCAGATGCTACAATGTAAGGATTTTCAAATTATTCATACATGTAGAAAGGCATTGTATGCTTCATTTTATTTGTGATTGTCTGGCTATTGAATTTACATTCTGTCTTTGGAAATCCCGAGATTCCTTCACTGTTCTTATGACTATCAACCAAAAAGAAGTATAAAGTAAATCATAGTCTTTAAAAGTGCTACACTCCTGAATATGTCATTCTTTGAATGGTACATTAAAACAGAAGTCCCACCTGCCTGTTCAGGTAAAAGTAAACATCCCTTGTCAGTTATCAAAAAGAACTGGGTTTATTTATTAGAAAGCTTAAAAAATAGACTTCACTTAATTAAAATTTAATAAAAGTCAAATTTGTATCTACACACATATTGGGTCTATATTATATAGACAAAATTTCAAAATCTCGAACGCTCACTTGAGCGGAAATGCAGGAAATCAAAATCGCTATTGTGGGGGCCTGCACCCCCCCACACCCCCTGCTAAATATATATTCCAACTCCTAGATCACACTACAGTGAGGAAAGGGCAAATTTTCTGATCTTCACTGTACCACAATCTCACAATAGTGATTATGAAGAACGGTATTTTCGACTTCTAAGCTGACGCGATTTCTCGTCGATTTAATAGGGACCCACACATATTTACATCCCTGTCACAAATCACTATGTGATGGCCATTTGCAAATTGTGAAAGACATATTTTATGCTGGTAACATGACAAAATAATATGGCACTAACTGTGACTTGTTTCTTGAAGGTATATCACAATGGAATACAGGTGTCATTTAAACATATCTTGAAGACAATACAGCCTATAAAGTGTCTATATAGTTTGTATACTTTGTATAACATAAATAAGTGATGGTAGCAGGTGTATAGTAAAGATCATACAACATTCCCAAAATCCTATTATCAATGTGTATAGATGATATCAACAGAAGGCTATTTGTGGGACACTATGTCCATCATAGAACATTCTTAAATCACTTCAGTGCATTACATTTCATGCAATACAAAGGTTATCTGAGAACATGCAATTATTACTTGCAAGTACAAAACACCCACTAGCATGGTTATCAGGGTCAGCATAGCATGACAGTTTGTTGTGTCAGTATTCTAAACAACTGCTACACTATAAGCTGACAGAAACATTATCAACATAACACGGAGCCAGTGATAGAGGACCATAACATATGACTTATAACATAGAAATATAATCTATCCAAAAGTCACATTGCTTATGGTCCACTATTTGTATGTGTGCCTGACACAACTGATTTGAAGTGTCAATAGCAGAGGTAAGGGCAAGTATAACTGAAGTTTATGTGCAATTAAAGATCCATTTTGACATCCCATGAATAACAGATGAGTTTTAACAATAGATAGTCTGATGAACAAGCAGTGGAAATATCAATAGTTATATGCAAATGAGATTAGCAATGCAACATGGTTAATGGCTGACCTCACAAAAATCAGAAAATTAGAAAGCAGTACATTTAAAAAAAAATGACAGTCATGAACACAGTGACAGTATGTGATTTCTGCCAATGCAGTTTATTCTACACAGTGACCACCAATGAAGGTATACCTGTCACTGCCTGCTGTTGTAGTTATTCATAGCTATGTACTTGATCAAATAAAACACTGTGAACAATTGATATTTAATAAGCAAATAGGAAGCAATAACATAAATTATTTTGAGCATAACAATTACAGGAAAGGATAGCCAGTCCATCACAATTGTGTACTATAGAAGTAGGCAATGCACAACACTACAGGGCAAGCTTACAATCACCAGATTTTCAAAAACAGGTAACAAGACAATAGTTTATATATCAAACGTACCAGTTAAAAGCACTATGGCAGTTATACAGATAATGTCTGTCATTTAGGTTGTGCTAAAAAGAATTAATATAATTATGTTCTCAAACACACCCTGCTTATAACTCTGAAAATTTTAATTACATCTGTAATGTTATTCACATTAAATCAATGATTAATGCAGTTACCTGTCAGATGCATTGTGGGTAGTCTTGCATTAATATTAATATTCTTGACTCTGCAAGCTAAATCAGCATTTTAACAATGTTATTATAGCTTCTGGGGAAATTAATGTTCACATTTAGAACACATACCTCTCCTTCCATTGCTAATCCAGTCTGTGCATCTACTCAATGCATAGGGCCCAATTCCTGTTCCTCACCTCATCAACAGGACCCAATTCTTGGTTCTGTCCTCATCACCTGCAAAAACAAAAAAATAATATTTTTTTACTGGAACAGAAGGATTCTGTCAGTTGTTTATATATCATTTGATATTGAAGAATTAACAGTAAAGAATACAGAGCATCACATGTTCTATAGCCTTGACATATTTAGTCATTGCTGAGTCACTACTGATGCTTCACATGTGAGAAGTAATATCTACAAATGAGAGGAACACAAAACTGAATCTATAACTTTTATTTAAGTTTGTATACCAACCCTGACATCTCCCTGCTTAGCTAATTCATCTCAGCTGTAATAGCATGGATTCATGTAGCTTAAAAGAACAGTGTAAGAAGTTTTTCAGATCCTGTATGTCTAGTTAATCATTATATATTAAAAAGCGAAAACATCAGGAAATGGTAGTAGAAGTAGTGATCTTAAAAACATCCTAAATCAAAATATAAAAACCTCATTTTGAAATATTATTAATATTATACAGAATTATTAACTCAAGTGCATATTCAGAAGTAATCCAAGCAGGGTAGACAATCTGTTTCCAGTCAAAAATCCTTTATTAAGCACACAGACAAGTGATCCAAACAAAACAAAAAATAAACACATTGATAGTTTCATTCCAAAATAAATTAATAACCCAATAAAAATTAAATGTAATAAAAAAAAAATTAATAACTAAAACACGTGTGACAATTTAAAGAATAATTAGCTAGTATTTGTAGATCAGAGTGTGTGCATGTACCTTTAAGAAGCATTTCCATGTGTAGCTCATGCATATAAATAGTGAGCACATGCAGGCAGTAGTGCCATTTTGAGAGAACAGCCAGAGTGTTAACATGTATGAGTGTGGTAGTCAGTCTGTTTATAAGTTTATTTAAGTTTAAGTTATAAAGCCTCATTCATTACGGATTTGTGTGTAATAAAGCTGCTTGAACTGAACTCACAAATATTCATCATTTTATCCTGACCAGATGAGCAACATGGTATCACAAGTGGGATTAAGAGAGCAACTTCTTTGAGCCATGAGGTACAGAGTAGAAAGTGAAGGCAAACTAAACAGGTTGAGTGAAATGGAGCTCAGGCAAGCAAAAAAGGACCAGAAACAAACTGGTAATGAAAACTGCACAAATGAGTTATTTGGCAAAGAAAATTAAACAGAACATTTGTAAGGCACAAAACACATTATTAACTAAACAAGTAGCACAACACGTATTATTAACCAAATGAAAGGCACAAACTGCATTATTAATTAAACAAAATGTCTGAAACTACAATATTTGATAAAACTAGCAGAGATATTCATATAGGGCTCAGAATTACCTTCGGTTTGCATAATGAGCATGTTTAAAGCAAAACAAGCACAAGAAAAGTAAAATGAGGATGGTGAAGTGATTAAAAGGTTATAATGAGTACAATAAAAAGGGCAAATTAAGCTTAAAAAGCAAGGCAACAGCATGTTTTTTAGTAAAAGACCATGTTTGGGCATAAACTGCTATTTTGCATTGACCGAAGCCATTCAAAGTATAACTAGAGTTGTTTGAAGTATCTCAGAGTGTGCAAAGCCATTGCAGAGTGTGTACTTTATTATAATGTAATTATTTTTAAGAGTTTGCTGTGTGCAAAGTACAGTTATATTGCAAAGTGCAGTCAAAGTACAGCCATTTCAAATAATTTCTTGTGCTGTGTGCATTTATTCACAGAGTGCCACCATTTCAAAGTGTTTCTTACACTGTGCAGTTATTTCACAAAGTGCAGCCATTTTGAAAGTTTTTGGGCTATGTACAGTTTATTTGCAAAGTGCATTCATCTTGAAGTTTTTCTTACTCCGAGCTTTTTCCATTCATTCAGTTATTTTGGAGGTCATTCAGTGGAAGTTCTAGCTTTGCTGGAGTTTTCATATTGTTTTTCCTGATTGGTTTTTCAGTGACCTTCTCACTTATTGCTTTAGTTTGTTATTTGGGATATTTTTGCAGTGACCCTAATGATAATGGACATCAGCTGGGTATAACAGCCCTGTGTTTCTTATGCTTAGTCAAACACTCTGCTTGTGCTGTGCTGATGAGGCCATAAGAAGGCCGAAATATGCATATCCACAGCTAGTAGGGTTTAGCTTTATTGGCCTGAAATTGTCCATTAAAACAATGAAACAAGTCGTGGGCATTCAGAATCACCAATTAGCTGAAACACCTGATGTTCATAAGGGTAATTTGTATATATCTCATGTGCCTCTGATGCAAGAGGTTTTGGAGGCCATTCAGTGGAAGTTCTAACTTTGCTGGAGTTTTCATTTTGTTTTTCCTGATTGGTTTTTCAGTGACCTTCTCACTTATTGCTTTAATTTATTCAGTTATTAAGAACAGTCACTCAAAAAAGCAAGTTGATTGTGTAGAGAGCCGCAACCCTACCTTCTATGTGGATGGTGTATCAGTGGTTGGTGAAAAGGTTAATGCAGTAGATTTATTGGAAAAGAATGAAGTATTTTGTCCTGATCAATGGTAAATCCACAGAGCTCAAAGTAGACATTGGTTCAAAGTGTAATGTAATGTCAGCAGAAGGGTGAGAGGACTAGTATTTTGGCCTTCTCTAGGAAAAGACATTGATAAAGTGCTTTTTTCTTGTTCAGTGTGCAACAGTACTAAGCCGCATTTGCAAAAAGAGCCACTTCAGCTACGCCAAATTCCTGAACTCAACAGTAGCAAATGACATATTTGAGTGGAACAATCAGCATTACTTAATGTTGTAAACTCTTATTCAAACTGGTTTGAGAGTGATTTGCTACCTAAACTAACATCCATTGCTGTTATTACTAAGATGAAATGTCATTTCTCAGTCCATGGTAGTCCGCACAAAGTTATTTCTGACAACGGTTCTCAATTTACTAAATTGTTTCAGAGATTTGCAAAAGAGTGGGACTTTATCCATGTTACTAGTAGTCCTGAATACCCATGAATATAATGGCCTTGCTGAACATGCAGTACAGAGTGCAAAGCAATTACTAGAGAGGTGAAAGTGTGACAATACCAGTGTCTTCTTGAATTTACTCAGTCTCAGAAATATACCCCATGACAATCTACGAGGCTCGCATGCTCAGAGACATCTATCTAGGCAAACCAGAACAACCTTGCCTATAAGTTCTAATTTTCTGGTGCCTAATGCTAAAAACAACAGAGCAATCAAAGCTCAACTTTTTAAGAAGCATTCTTCTCAGAAGTCCAGTTATAAAATGAGCAGATTTCTTTGTCCGTTAAAAGAAGGAGAGACAGTGAGGATTCAAATGGCGAAAGGCTTTGATCGAATTGGTCAAGTGAAAGGTGTATGTGCCGAGCTGAGATACTGCTTAGTGGAATCTGAGGGTATAGAGTACAGGAGAAACTGCAGACATCTTCTTCCTGTATCTGCAATGATATTTCAGCATCATACCTGTGATACAGACTCTAGATCTCAGAGCAATCCTGACAATGTTTGTATCAAAGAACATGTCTCATTATCCATTCCCCTTCCTGATTGTGTCCCAGATGTCCCCAAAAGTTGAAAATTCCTTGAAGATAGTCCCCATTGCTAGATCCAATTCCGACTTTTATGTTACATGATCAGGTCATATTTCTAGAAGTAGTGTAAAATACACAACAACCTGGACATAATTGTTTTATATTTGTCTGATTTTGTATGATTGCATATCAAAGAATTAGTTTTGTATAAATGCATGTCAAAAGATCATTTCTGTAAATTGCATGTCATTGTTTACTGTCATTTCATGTATGAATTATTTCTCAAAGTGGGAGGATGCAGCTCAGAGCATGTGTATGTACCTTTAAGAAGCATTTCCATGTGTAGCTCATGCATATAAATAGTGAGCACATGCAGGCAGCAGTGCCATTTTGAGAGAACAGCCAGAGTGTAAACATTTATGAGTGTGTTAGTCAGTCTGTTTATAAGTTTATTTAAGTTTAAGTTACAAAGCGTCATTCCTGATGTGTTTGTATGTAATAAAGCTGCTTGAACTGAACCCACGAATGTTCGTCTGTTTTATCCTGACCAGACAAGTGACAGTGCTGATATTAAAAATAATTTGCAATAAAGTGGAAAAAAGTATTCTGTATTTAAGCTAAAAGAGGTGTGATTATAGAAACACATTATACATTACTATTAAATATTATTTACCATGGCATTAAAACCAACTGGAAAGAAATGATAATGGAAAATTGGAAAAAGATGATATGGATAAATGAAGACAGTGGAAAAATAAAACAAAATTAGTCATGTAAACATTGTGTGCCTTCCGTGGAAGGTTGGGTGCTGGGCTGGCAACTCGACAACGTAAAACTCCACTGCCAGTCATAAGCAGACAGATGGTCTGCTGTGGCGACCCCTAACCAGGGAAAGCCGAAAGAAGAAGAAGAAGTCATGTAAACATTGCAGCAATGTTCTAAGTTCTAGTACATTTTTAAGTGAATAGTAATAATTTAGTCCAGGCTTTCTGAAAGAGTTCAGCTTTAATTGCCGTACAAATTCACATTTTTCCAGTACATTCAGGATATCACCTTCAACATCACTCATATTTAGGTGATCCAGTATCTGGAACTTAAAACCTGTGTGTCGCCTATGCAGAGAAAGGTGTCTGGCCACTGCATTGCTTTTACAACCAGAGTGGATTTCTGCTAGATGACATAAAATCCTACACTTACGTTTATTTATGGTCTTGCCCACATAAAATGCATCATATTCATTGCACTGTGCCCTGTAAATTACTTTTGAAGTTTTACAGTCATCCCCTACACTGATCTTAATGACTTTCTTTAAATAAGGGCAACAAAAACTATCACCTTGCTGTATACATATACAGAATGCACAATTAGCTTTACATCTTGTAGTGTTTCGCTCATATGGTCTAGGTTTAAATTCAACAAAACTTCTAATGCTCCTGGCCTCCCTGAAAACAAAGGATGGGGCTTCACCGATGTTAAACAGATAATGGTTTCTGTGACAATGGCCCAGTTTTCTTTAATAACATTTCTGATATTGTGATAATCCAGAGTGTATGTGAAGATGCAGATATTTTTGCATTTGTTATTCTCTGTAGAATTTCTTAATATTCTCCTATTAGGGAGGCTGAGTAAAAGCACTTCAATCATTTTTAGTTCTGTAATGGGTTCCAGGATTTTTTTTAACATCTGACTTTCATAGCCTCTCACAAGGGAATTATTTTCTAAATTGCTCAGATTTCTCAGAAAGGGTTCCATCTCTGTGGTAATTCTAGCTAATCTATAGCCCTGGGACTTCACTACATTATACTTGTTTTTTGCAGGATGCAGACTTTTTTTGTGGAGTAGTAAATTACCTCTGTTTGGTTTTCTGAACAGATCAGTGGTGATTCTGTTATTGCTGGTGTCCTTGGAAATCTGCATATCTAAGAAAGTGATTGAAGTAGAGCTGTGGTAAAAGGTAAATTTCAGGAAGGGGGTAGTTTGATTGAGGTAAGTGATAAAATCTCCAAGCTGTATGGTGTCACCTTCCCAAACAATAAAAATATCATCAATAAAGCGCAAATAGCATGCAATATGCTGCATGCAGTCTGTGTTGTTTAACACAAAGTCCTCCTCCCATTTGTCTCATGTAGCTTAAATAACAGAAAGGGATGACTATGCATGGAAGACTGAAAAACAGGGCTTTGTAATACTGAAGTAAAATGCCAACTTTAAACATGTGATATGCATTTGGAATAGAACACCATGCATTTCTGACAGAATATCATCACACTGGTCACAACACTAAACAAAACCTGCAACATTGCAGATTTAACACCCTCAGGTAGTGCAATGGAACATGTGTGTGCACGTGACAGACATATATAGACAGAAAAACCTGTACATTACTGCTGGACCACACATAACCATTTCATTTATGTAGGGGGCCAGTCAATGTTAACATATAACTGCATGTATTGTGCCAATAGGGATGTGCAACTCAGAGATATATGTACTGGCAGTTAGATACACGTATAGCCATAGTGACAGAACTGGGGTGTTTCCAGAAACATTCTTGATTATGGAGATACTCATATTTATCCACTAATTAAGCACTATAGGCATTAATGCACTTAATGCATACCTGATGTTTAAAAAAGCTATACTGCATACCTGAACAAACTACTTTCTGCCATATCTGATCCTTTTAAAAAATGAACATGCACAGGAATCTGTTTAGTTCCAACCTCACCACCGCGAGTGTTGATGAAAAAAAATAAAAAAACAAAGAAACTAGTGATATTAAAACTTCATTGATTAGCTCAGTCATAATAATTTCCAAAAGTCATGAAACCCAGGTAGTGTCTGAAAGCAACAAGCCTTTACTCGTCACAAGCAAGTGAAACTCAATATCAAAAAAAATCACAAATATTTTAACAATGTTAAACATACCAGCTTTTATACACTAAAAAGTAGGTGTGGAAAATGTACAGTAGAGAGTCGATTATCCAATTGTGATCTGAAACACCGGAATGCAGCCTTCCAAAGTTTTCGGATAGGAAAAAATCATAAAGTCTGAATGTGTAAATGTTATACGTATTTGCTTGCATGTTTTTTGAGCTTGTACTACAATAATATACTGTACTGTTTTGTACTTCATCAAAAACATTTTTAGAAGTTTTTTATCCAGTTCAGTTATATGTTTGATTATCCGAACAGTATGATTATATGAACTTCCTTATGTCCCAATTAGTTCAAATAATTGACTGCCTACTGTATGTATTGCTTAATTTTAAACCAGCCTACTCCAGGCAAATAGTATAAACAGGACCATAAAAGTGCATTTTAGAACAACAAGTATCCACCCCCACACACTACTACTGATTAAATCAAACTAAATCCTAATTAAGGAAAATACTACCTATCTACCTGCAACCCACATTTCAAAATCAGGTATTAAGAAAAACATAAAGGGCGGCCACAGTGGTGCAGCAGTTAGCGTTCCCACCTCACAACAAGAGGTTCTCTGGTTCAATCCTCGGCTGGGGTGCCTTCTGTGCGGAGTCTGCATGTCCTCCCTGTGGTTGCGTGGGTTTTCTCCAGGTGCTCTGGTTTCCTCTCACATCCCAAAGACATGCTGTAGGTGGATTGGACACTCTAAATTGGCCCTAGGTGTGTGTGCATGCGTGTGTGCCTTCTGTGGAAGGTTGGGTGCCGGGCTGGCAACTCAACACTATAAAACTCAACTGCCAATCATGAGCGAACAGGTAATCCGCTGTGGTGACCCCTAACTGGGAAAAAGCCAAAAAAAGAAGAAGATAAAATACACATAAAAAGACTTTTAACTAAAATCACTTTCAGCTACCAAATGCAATAAAGCCTTCATCAGGTCTGTGACAAGAACTAAAATCAAGAAAAAAACACTTAGCTATCTAACCATAAACATAATCTAACTAGAACACACACTATAAATATAAAATAAACATCTGTCTAATAATATCATCTAGTAAATATTCATCCATGTGTATTAGTGTGCGTAAAAATAAGTAATTAACAGCTCAGAAAATCATGATAGTTTTCATGTTCTCAGCCCCAAAACAAGTTTATACAATTAAAACTAGTAGAAAAACCATACAAAAAATACAGAAAACAGTGGATGAAGTAAACTAACAATGTACAAAAGTGTGCAGGTGTGTGCATGAGTGTGTATTAACTTCCACCAGTATGGTAAATGGGGGAATTATACTAATACTACATGATAATAGTGGCATGAAACAAATGTGTGTTTTGAATTTACTGTTCATAGTACATTCAATCTGATACAGAGAGTGTGAGACGGACTTTGACTGCTCATTGTGTACTGTAATGATATTAATGAGTGTGTGTGTGTGTGTGTGTGTGTGTGTGTGTGTGTGTGTGTGTGTGTATGTGTGTTTAAAGAGTTGTGTGATTGTTCTTTGGTTATGTTGTCCTCTGCAATAGGTTAAGATCCCATATATGGCCTATACAGATAATGGAATGGACTGTCACACGTGATGATGTTGTGACGTGCATATTTAGAGGTTGTTTTAATATCCATTATGTTCTGAAATGCATAACACTAACATACACATTAAAAGATTATTTTGCATAGCTCACATCAGTAAGGGAAACAGAGCATGTAACTTGACTAATGCATATATGGTAGTCACCATAAAATGTGTAACGTGCATATAATACTGCCTTCTAGATGTCAAACCAAGCTAGCGGTGACAATTTTACACTACACGAGAATGACATTATCATCAAGGCTCTGCAACAGCATGGCCGAAGGCTCCTTGGATGGACAGAAAATACCTTGTGAGGGAATGAAGTTTGGACTGGACTAATTAAAATGACCAATGCTTTCGGTAGTCACAATCGATACCATGACATCTGTTGTCAGCGTTGCTCAGGCATGATCCTCAGTGCTGCTAATTGATATCAGAGGTCCAGGAGTGCCACTGGAGGTGGTCCACCATTAACTCCTCCAGATGATATCATAATTTTTCAAGTATCACAGCATGATCAGCTTATACCAGGTGGAGGTATTGAAGCTGGTATGCCAGGGCATATATGTAATACTCTTACAACCATTGCAACATACACAGTGCCTAAGGTTTTAACAGAATGTGCAAATTATCCATGTATTGCCATATTATTTTGTTCAGCAGCACAACTGCATAGTGAACATGGTGTGGATTCCCATTGTTAAGTGTCATTTCATGTTAAAAACCCAAAACATACTTAAGGCTACAAGCAACATGTGTGATGTTTGTTTTTCTTAATTGCATATGTCCAGCAACATCAGCACAGCATCAACCCATGTCACATAAGTGTCTCCATATACTCTTATGTTGTCCATAGTTGTCTCAGCCTCTGCCACCTGTCATGACATTGGATTATGCTCACAATTTGATTTGTGTATGTCATTGTATATTACAGATACATCATCACATGACATGGCCCATGAAGATCTACCCATTTATCATTACTAAGATGTATCATGTATTGTTTATGCATGTAATTAACCTGTGTCATTAGTCTCTTCTTGTAGCCCATCCATTGCCTACATCCTCCAGTAGCCTGTCCATTGATCCCAAGTTGGAATGCGATGTAAATGACTGTGATAGCACAACCCATTGCACACAGGCCACAGATTTGTGTTTATTGTCCTGCTCAGAAGGGGAGAGCTCTGTGTATCATGCTGTAGCCCCAGATATTAAGGACAATGTAGCTGGGCATTCTGGTAACATGGTGATGGCAGCTGCCAGACATGAAGATGTTCATGAGCCATTGTCCCATGTAAAGTTAGGTGATGAGGTTCACTCCTCCCCATAACCAAGAGGTACTACCCATCACAAGACACTTGTGAGTGATGCTGCTGTGCATGGATGTGCATCAGAGAGTGTCCACCTACTATTACAGGCAAATGAATGTTCCCAATTATGTCATGGAGCTGACCTTCATGCTCCTATCCATGCATCTGATCATGTAGCACATCAGCTGTGTGTGTGATACACAAGGGTCAGGAGTACAGACATGGTGAGATCATGGCTGCATTGACTGCACAGCATGAGAGTGTGTTGTCTGTTTCACGCTCTATTGAAAGTCTTGTTATGGTGGTATTAAAGCAGTGGCATAGTACTAACACGTTACTGTAGTCCTAACTGTACTAAGCAGAGTACCTCCAGTGGGCAGAGGCTGACCCCCTCTTATTAGACCCATACTTGGCAATCGGACATTAATGTCTCATCTTCAGTGTGCACACACATCAGCTGATATCCACTCCATTGTGAGCTTAGCTGGCACATCCAGACAGTCACATCTCAGTCATGCTACTTCCTACATTACACCTGCAAGTGTCACAACATCCAGCTCCTTTGCTGAGCAACATAGGCTGAGTGTTTCAGACATGACAGGGGCAGCGTGGAAGACAGTGTGAGTTATCCTCATGTGTGCCCTAGACTGCTTTAGTATAACACAAACAGTTGATCCAATGTGTGTCCTGTTGTGTCTTTCTGATGAACATCATGCTGACCACTGACACAGTAATGTATCTGTGGTTGTTGATATGTCTAATGCCACAGGTTTGTCTTATATTTCCTATGACATATGTAGATAGAGTCACTTGTGTTTATATATTACCTGATTGATAATGACTTCTGTTAGTGATGATACTGACAACAGTAATGCATTGTGTGATGTCATGCTTTAATATTTGCATCTTTGTTAGTGAACAGATGATTGCTATTTTCCCTACAGTCTGCCTTGCTGCCATTCACACACACACAACTATGCCTCTGTATACTTACCTGTGTCATGTATGGCATTTTAATATGGTCTTGCTTATGCCTAACACCAAAACTAAATGTCTTTCTGAGTAACTTTTTCCATTTTCAATCACCAAGCTTACTTGTATTTTTCATGTGTGCATTCCCATATTTAACTGAAACTGCACATATATGTATATATACATATGTTGCTGTATCAGCTACATGGATTTATGTTGCAAGTATGATGTGTGGTTAATGTCATTGCTGGTATGCATGACTGTACATATATTACATGGAAACAACCCACATTGCAACAATACCATGTGTAGGTCAGGCAGCGCTGTTATTGTATGGCCAATGTTTTTTATGCATGTATTTGCCAATGCAATCCCAAACATCTCATGAATCTTGCTTTCTTGTGAGTGTGCCTACCGGACATGTAATCTTTGATGGTATTACTCTGTATGATGACTTCCTAACTGTCCCTTGGGTAATTCAGCTGTGCTCACCCCCTGTGTCCCACACATGTGCCTGTGTGCTCCTCTTTGGAGAAGTATCCTGCAGATAGTCTTCTTGATGTGATAGGTCCTCTCAGTGCTTTGTACATGTCCATAGTGCTATACATTAACATTAGGTTATGTATGATGTTCACTTTGAACAACTGGTAAGTCATTTCCATTAGCTGTAAACTGTACTGCTGTTTTGGGGCAACACGTGAATATCAATGTTTACACTGTGCACTTATGTACCTGTGGCCAGTCATAACTCAAAGGTGTATGTCAAGCACTGCCATGTTGCCTGAGCTAGGACATGCGTCCGCATTCTCAGTCCCCCACGCAGTGTAGTAATTGCCTCATGTACACAGATAACTCTCTACTAATAACAGTCTAGTACAGAGTGCGAGAGATGTATTTACACCAAGACTCTAGAATCTATGGTCTCTTTCACTCAAACCAGTAACAAGGAGAAGGTCATCAACTCACACACCACTACATATTCACATAGTATCACTGCTCATAAACATACAACTACTCATACACACAGTACGTGTCAAACATGTAAATCCACATATGTGGAGGTTCTCTCAAAAAACTTACTAAAACTCCAGAGACTTCCAAAACACAAGACTGCTACAGCTAACAGTCTCCATAGCACCCATGACACATAACAACACCAGTGTGTTTCCCAGCAAGCCCATAAGGTCTAACACTCAAAAAACAAGTTTTCTTGTCATTGGAGACTCAATAGTGAGACACACGGCTCTCCCTCTTGCCGGGTTGGACAAGGAGAAAGTCACAGTCAGCTGCCTGCCTGGTGTCAGGATTTGCCAAATCATGCAAGCACTCAGGTCTCTGAACAACAAGTACTGTTATGACTCTGTCATAGTTCATGTTGGTGTGAATGACCTTAGATGTACCTCACTGGACTATATGAAGAGAGGCATGATAGTGCTCTCTGAGTATGTTTCCCAGGCAGGTATGTCCCTAGCCTTGAGCAGCATACTACCCTCACCTAGAATGATGCTACAGTATAAACCAAAAATGTTTGATTTCAATAATTGGCTTAGTTTTTGGTGTCATTCCAAGGGGATCCAGTTCCTGCCTGCCTGGGAAGCCATGATCGACAAACCTCACTGCTTTTCCAGAAATGGTTTGCACCTGGTGCCCTAGGCTTTCAGCTGCTGGCAAAGGCTCTTGTCTCCCCCATAGTGCATTTTTTAGGCAATGTCTCGAAAACAACATTACAGATGTGAAATTAACCAAGCAGAACAAAATAAGGGTCATGCTGCTAAATGCTAGAAGTTTAAGCCAAAAACTGCACTCCCTGGAAGCACTTTTATCACTAGAAGATGTAGATGTCTATGCAATCACAGAAACCTGGTTTAAGGCATCAGTGAGTGCCATGGCCCTGCAAGGCTATAATGCCTTCCACACCTTTAGTCTGCAAAATGAACGTGTGAAAACCAAAGGAGGTGGTGTTTCAATCTATATTAGAGATAAATTCTCCTCATGTCTAGTTAGACTGGACAACTCCATGGAGTTATTCCGGGTACAGGTTACAGGGGGTAACACTCCTTTCATGTTCTAGCTGGTTATAGATCACCCTCCATGGGTCACGACACCCATGAAGCCTACTTAACCAAACTGAAGACAATCCAAATTTTACCGAACACAGTGGTTATGGGGGATTACAATTATCTCACCATCATGTGAAAAACCTACTTTAGCCCAAACTCACTAGCACAAAAATTCCTTGACTTTGTGAATTCAAATGCCTGGAGCAAATTGTCCATTCCCTGACAAGAAGAACAAACATTCTAAATTGGGTCCTCACCAACATGTCAAACAGGTGCACTGCTGCAACTGTTGGACCCTCATTAGTTAAAACTGACCACAAATCAGTCACCTTCAAACTAACACTAACACCAGAACTCACAAAGGGTGAAATCAGACTAAAAAACTTCAACAAAGCAAACTATACCCTCCTAGGTAAAGATATAAATGCATTCCAAGCCCACCTCAAGCTGAAAGTGATAACTATGTCAAAGCATACACTAAAACCCTGTACAATCACTTGCATAAGTGTATAAAATCAGCTGTACCAGATAGAATCAAAGCCACAGCCCCAAGTAAAATCAATATGCATGGTAGACTTCCACCATCAACAAACTCTACAATAAATACAAAAAGTTGCTGTCCAAGAAAACAAAGACAAAGAATCAACAATGGAAAAGCACCCTGCTTAGCCTTAACAGACAAATAAAACAACTTGTCAAATCCTCCAAGATCTCCTTTGAGAGAAACCTAGCAAGTACTGCCAAGGATAACCATAAGGCCATTTACAGCTATGTACATAACCTAAAGGGTAGGACCCAAGCATGTGCAGAACTGGTGGCCAATGGTATCACGCACACTGACCCCACAGAGATAGCAAACCTGCTAGCGGATAGGTTTGGTGAAAATTTCACTCCCTTATCCCCTCCTAACTTACAACAAACCCTCCCCCAAAATTCCCCCCACCTTACATATCTGAAGACCATGTCCTCAAAGCCATGTCCAAGGAAAAGAACATGGCCTCTATGGGACAAGATGACATCCCAGGCTGCCTTCTAAACAGGCTAAAACATGAACTAGTGTCACCACTAAGTACCCTTTTCAATCATAGCCTAACCACAGATTTTATTCTTGCAGAAAGGAGAACAGCTACAGTTATTCCCCACCACAAAGGTGGCCTAGCAACAGACCTAGGGAATTTATGACCCATAAGTGTGACCAGCCTCATCTGTAAGGCCATGGAACGTATCATTATGGACCTCATAAATAAAGACATAGGTGACCTCCAAACCCTGGATCCTACCCAATTCAGCTTTGTGAAGGACAGATCCTGCCTGTTAAATCTGCTGGATTTCTTTGAAAGTGTGACCAAGGCCAATGATGAGGGAAATCTGTGCACACAGCATACCTCAACTTGACAAAGGCTTTTGACACAATCCCACATTCAGGCATTATCAATAAACTTAGCAAACTGAATATAAACCTCTTTGCTGTGACATGGGTTGCCAAATGGCTCACAAACTGGACACACACTATCAAAGTGGGTGACTTCCTAATCAGTCAGCAGACCTGTTACCAGTGGGGTACCACAGGGGTCAGTGTTGGGCGCCCTACTGTTTGGTATATACTTCTCAGAAGTTCAGGTCAAAACTAAAGGGTTGGGGCTGACCAAGTTTGTAGATGACTGCAAACTAGGTGCAATCATTGATTCCCCAAATGATGTCAGTATACTCCAGGAGGGTCTCACACAGACCAACGACTTGTGTACTAGTCATGGTCTCAAACTGAATACAAAGAAATGCATCATTATTCCCTTCGGTTCAAACAATGTCCCTTCACACTATCAAATCAATAACAATACCCATGAAGTGGTAAGGAACCTAGGATCACAGGTGGACCGCTACCTTAACGTCGACCACCGTGTCTCTACCATTGTAAGGAAAGCTTTCCACATAGCTCACTTGATTAGTAAAGGCATCACTTCGAGAGCAAAAGAAGTTATAACTCCCCTTATACTCAGCACTTATCCGACCCATAATTGAGCGTAAAGCCCCATTCAGTATGTATCATACTGAGCAAGAAAAAAACACCAATACGAAATAAACCAAGTAAATCCAAAAGGACCAAATCGAAGGCACGAAACACCAGCAAGGTTCCACAGTTTAATGACTGGACATGTAAAACAAACAATATTCCATCCACAATAATTAACACTCTTAGCTGAGAAATTGCGTTTTCGTCGTTCGTCACAATGACTTCATCAGATATCATACTGAGCACTTACAGCAATTAGAGAGACCTCAGAGGTTTCAAACAAAGAAAATAAAGGGCCTCCAGCATGTGCCTTACATGGACCAACTAAAATCCCTGTCACTATACTCTGCATTGTATAGACTTCTTAGGGGAAACATATGTCTGGCCACAAAGCAACCCAAGACCCAAACCTAATGAACTTATTGCATATCTGTACATCAAATGAGTCTAAGACTATCCATTACAGGAACTTAAATATGGGCTATAACTTAAATAGGACATGCTGGAGGGACAGATTTATCGCCCAGCGACTGCCACATCTTTGGAACAGGCTATTAATTCATGTAAAACAGAACACCTTTGTGACACTGTTCAAGAGGAACCTGAATGAGTGGATGGGGCACCATAATTTCTTACAAGGGATAGTGCTCACAACCCTCCTGGACATGGGCAGTCATCACTAAATGCACTCTTGGGTACTGATTAGTACTTCTACGGTATTACATTGCATTGAAACGGCTAGGCTTAAAATGACCTTTGGGTCGATAGCATAGTAATCTCTTATGATACTATGTATTCTTCAAATAACAATAGTATACATTTCACCGAACAGATCCTGGACAATTTAACATTAGACAATCACCATATTCATTTTTTCAAGGTTACATACAGGTTTTAACATCTTTAAACATAGTCAAGCACAGGTTAGAGAACACAAGGTTCAAACCTGCATCAGCAGTGTATATCCAAACTCTAACTTTGAAAGCTACGTACTTGCCGAACTAATCCATTTTGACTAAAAGTGTATGTTATGACTGCAGTCACAGTGAAAAGACTTAGTTTTATGACATCACCTGGATCGGGGATGGTCTGCTAATATGGATCCTTACTTAGGATTTCAAACAATGAATATGTGGTCTGGTAGATAAAAAGTTAGAAAAAATTAATTCATGTCAGCACTGGGGTTAGAAACATTAACAGTAATAGAAAACACATATTTCTTAGACAGTGGGACAGTGTCATGTATCATAGAGCTTCTGTTAACAGAACCATAGAAGTTGCTGTACATGAAGGACACACTAAGGTATGTGGGAGGACTAAGATATTCCTTGGCAAAGTGCACATCACTAAGCAAATACATAAATCTTCCCTGTTCTACATTTCAGTTGTAAGTCTGCCCATCTCACTCCCTCAAAAGACAAGGATGATTTGGTTCTTGAACTAAATGTAATAATTAATGATAAAACAGAACTTGATAACATTTTTAAAAATAATACTATATTGAAAAAAAAATTATCAGATATATCAGTAGCAAGTTTTGCTAACCCTGCAATTAAATAAATGTTATTAACAGACCATTACAGATTATGATTATGTTCATAGGAATTCAATGAAGAACTGTTATTCTTAACCATGCACAAAATATTTTAAGATATGTTTCTCGGATGTGGATTAGAACCCACAGCACTCCAAAACACAGGCATGTTGGATAGTTTCTTTACAAGCCAAGCTAACAACACCTCCCTTATTTTTTATTTTTTTAAACAAATAGGTACCACTTAACTAATCTCGCTATTAATGAGTGTTACAGATTAAAGCATGTTCATAGAAATTTAATGAATGACCGAGTTATTAGTAACCATGCACAAAATAAACATTACTATCAATAAGTAGAATATGCTTCTTTAAATAAATGCTATGGGTGAAGTACACCAAGAAAAAAAAGTATTGATATGTTTCCTCTGAGTGGATTGGAACCCACAGCATGCCAAAATGTGCACACTCTAGCCAGTTTTCTTACAGGCCAAGCTAACAGGCAGCTCTTCAAAATAAACAAGTACAGCTGGTGTTTATTTGAATTCCTGCAGAGAACAGATGAAAATGAAAACTTCCAGCAGTTATTTGGGCATTTTATTCCAAAGAAATAACAGCTATCAACACATAGCTGAAAACATATGTGTAAGCAGTCAGGCAGGCATTCCATTTGGCTTAAATAAATGGGACTGTATTAAGAATGCTTACTTTATTAGGAGGAATTCATTAAAGAAGTTATGTACGACTTTTCATTCAGACATATACTACTACAGTAGGTGATACTGTGGTACTACAATGAACAACTATTAAATGCACAGTCATCAGTGACACATGAGGACAGTGGATGTGTGAAATGATGCCATTATATATTGTAAAACACATATACATCTGCAAAGTTCCTAATTATGTATATTATGAACATTATTAAATAAATTAACAGCATGGGAATTGAACCCATACTTATTTAGAGAGACATTACCATGCCCAGTCAATTTCCCCACAAGATAATTGTCACAACAGATACTTAGTAGTTATAAAGCCATCTATTTGACATATGGGACAGAGATATAGCTCTAATTTCCATAGCAGTGCTGAGGTGTACGTAGAATAGTGATACTTACTGTATAGATCCATGGGCTGTCTGCACACCTCAGTGACTCTCCGACAAAGCTAATCTGCTTCATTCCATAGCAGTGGCAAGCCTATACTCCAATGCAATAGATCCCTGTATGTCTTTTGTGCTCCCTCACAATCTATTTCCAGATGTCTATCATCACAAAGTTCCTTGGCCTTGCTCTCATCCAATGCTCCACTCCAACATAGATGGTCAGCATCTGAGCGGTCTCCTCCTTGGTCCAGTTTAGTGCACAGACTAGGGTTGCCAACAATTTAAAGAGAAAATCCAGGATGATAGATATACAAATGCTAAAGGCATGAGGAAAAATTGTTTTGGAGGGGGCTCCAGAGTTATCACCCATGGGAAAATGTTGTAATTTTGCATTATAAAATGCATATTTTAGAGTAGTTTTGTGACAGTCTTCTGGCATACAAAACTGTCACATGACAGCTGTAAAATATGCATTTCTATCAAATTATCTATGCTTATTTGCTTATTGGATTGGATATCAGGGTCTATGTTAAATGTTCGAACACCCAAAATGTCGAACATTACATGGTCGAGACCAAATGTTCGACATCTGGATGTTCGAACGTAAAAAAAAAAAAAAAAAAAAAGAAGAAAACACAGAAAAAAAACACTTTAACAGTGTAGGCAGGAGGGCACACACCCCCCCCTACTTTAATATACCAATTCAGAGACCGTACTTCAGTGCAGAAAAGGGAAATTCTCCTTATCTGCACCGTACGGTGCCATTGAAAGTCTATCTTAGAGCACTCAAAATTTCGAATGTTTGGTCTCGACCATGTAACGTTTGAAATTTTGAGCGTTCTAAGACTTGACAGGTACCCGGACATCAGGTATTCTAGAAACAACAAACAATAAGTCTACAGTGAATTCCACCATGGTCAATGAACGGATCCAGGAAAGAGTGGCCTAGCAGCAACTTGAGACATATAATTAACCACTTAATACTTTAATTTTGACTAGTCTAGTATTGTAGTAGTATCTATAATTCAAACAACAGTATAAACAGCAAACAAAAACAGTTCCACATATTGCACCAAGTGACTAGCGGGACTGATTTGCTACAGTGAAGAGTGAAAAAATAGTAACGGCAGTAAGTACAAAACCAGCTAACAACAACTATACATGCAATAAACCATAAACAAAACTACAGCTGAAAAAAACAATTCTAGGCATAATAGCGTTAGATAAGACTTAGTCTATTTCTTTGGTATGGTTTCACTCAAAGTCATCCGGCACTTTCTCCAATAATATTTCTCACTGCTACCTGCTGATAACAGCATTTTTTCATCAAAACAAATTCATAAAACTCACTGTAGGTCATGCTGTAATTCAGGAAACCCTGCAGTTCTACTTTCACCAAAGCAACGCTGGCTCTGTTTCTTTCCGAACACCACTTGGCGTTCATCAACAAGAAAACTCTTTCCAGAAAGGCATTGCTCCCAGACAATGACAACGTGACTGACACAACATTAAACAAGTTAACTGGAAATGTACAGCGGTACAGGGTGCACTGAAAAACTTCTGCCATTTGTCGCATGGTGATGGCAGAGTTGAATCAGCAACAATGCATGTGAAGCTTTCTTTAGCCCTGCAGAATTCACTGTACAATGTGTCCAAGTCAACTTCCTGCAATAAACTCATGGCAGCACACACAGTTCTTCCATGTTTAAATTCTGATGGTTTGCTGAGTGACAAGTGATTGAGTGCAAAACCGATACTGTCTTCTAACTCTGAGAAATTAAAGCACTTGTGCAGGTACATCAAACCCTTTTTGATAGCAGCGCAAAACTTTTCCATGATAGGCACCTGGAATGGCTACATAGCTTCATTTTCAAGAGCAGCATGCGTTTTGGGTGCAAAAAACCTACCTGCCATGCACATTTCAGTTTTTGTTCTCAAGTCCTGCATTACCAGAAACAGCTCAATGAATGTAAAATCTTCCTGCTCCATTTTCTAAACAGATAATTCAGACACACTGCAGATATTTTGCACAAAGCATAAGTACGCTTTCTTAATGTTAGTCTTCACTGATTCACGATCATGTGTCTTCTTCTATGCCCAGATTTGCATGAACTCTCTAAGGGCATTCACTGCCTAGAGAAACAAAATACGAAATGATCACCAGCCAAGATTTCAATAACCTATTGACAATGGGACCCAGAAACAGCCATCTGGTTGGTAGATGTTTGAATAGTTTGCGGTACTACAAGTTAATGAATTCAAAAAACCTTTGCACGTCCATTCCGCGGTTCACTGATACACTGAAATGACCATTGTTTCAACATCACAGTCCAGTTCATCAATTACTTTCTTCAGCGCATTGTGAATCACATGTACATTGCAATTAGCTTTAATGATCTTGTCATTTATTTTCAGCAACTCTTTGAAGACTGTTTGTGCCCATAATTGACATTGGAATTATAATCTGACTATGACGATATGTGCATGATGTCAAGACCGCTGTCAGCCAGGACCTGAAATATCATGTTCACTACAGAAGTAGAATGTTTGTCATTGAGCTCAACAAAGTCAAGACATTTTTTGTTAAAGTCAGTTTCCACAGTAAAATACTGGACACATATGGGAAACATCTTGCGATTGCGATTCTTCAAATCTGATGTATCTGCTGACACAGAAAATCTCAATGTATTGTTAGTCAAGTCCTTAATGACTGACTCGACTGAATTTGGAGCGAGGACACTGGTCACCAATGTCGCTGCCTTAGTGTGGCCATAGGTCATCTTCTTATTGAGTCCAGATACAGCTGGTGATTGCGTTTAGCGCCACAGTCTGCAGCATTGTAAGAAATGTGATGATGCACAGCATGATACATCCTAGCCAACGCTGCTGCCATTGCTTGTTTTTCAACTCCAGTTAATGATGCTGCTCTCTAGAAAAACTGTCATTGGCAGCTGATTTCACAGGATGGCGTGCTTTGAGCCTGCAAATGGCTGTGAGTCAGCAAGTCACTTTTTCCACCATGCACCCACTGATATGCTCTTTTTACAAATTGTGCAGTGAGCAGTGAACACATTGTCCTGGACTACTTCACACAATGCAAAATCAGTTTGCCATTCATGATGAAACTGCAACATTGTCTTTTTAGCTTTCTTGGCCTTTACCTTCTTGGGTGGTGCAGCCACGCAATCCTGGTCTGAATCACTGTCCACGCTTGCAATGCCTTTAATCATATCCATTAAGAATACAACACTCAATGAAATATGCTCAGTATCATGAAAATAAATGAATAGGACTAAAACAGTAAACAGCAGAAATGGAAACAAAAGCTTGAATGCTGTTATTGGACAAAAACAAAAAACGTGTAACTTTTAAGTACAAACAATCAAAAAAGGAATTACTGGTATTTACAGCATGTTTTGAATGGGCAGCATATTCACAACCTCTTAAGGGGCCAATGTGGAATATAGACCCTAGCAATGTGTGATAAATATTCAAAATGTGGAACACCCTATTTTCGCACTGAGCAAAAATGTGCCATTTTGTGTGGCATGGCTGAAATAGACTTTCTGCCAGAATTGAACATGCCACACATTTTGCATCAATTTACCCTCCCTAAATAAGCACAAACCTCTCTACTTGGACATCACTAAGACTGCATTACAACTGCTGATTGTACATAATTAATTACAAAAGTTACTAGAACATATTTTTTATCAACCTACATTTGCTACGTAGTAAGTATGACACTCTAGAATGGCATTGCTGATTATTCATATTAAAGAAACTGCATCTAACTCAAATTTAATATCCTATTCCACAACAGTCTTGCATAAACTTAAATTTGCTGAGCCGTAATCAGGATAAAAATCACTTCTGTTCTACAATAAGAAGCCATTTCGGATTACCCAGTCTGTCTGACTTTTTTGTTAATCAAATGTCAATAAATAAAATAAATTATAGCTGCAGAAACAATTCATGAATTGCGATCTCCAAGACAGAAGTACTTCTGCTTAGCAGAAAATGACTAAATGACATTAATCAATCATTTAAACAATAAAAGCATGTACCAGTTTTTCTAACCCTCCACATTATCTCCTTTATCAACTAAACCTGTAAAGTGTTCAGTTACACAAATGACTGGTCTGCAGACAACCTGCCCAATCAGACTTTCCCAGCAATCAAATGTCAATAAATAAGTAAAATAATAAACAGATATGTAAATACTATTTGACTTTACTAAGTCAGTAACAGTAAGCTCTACTCCTATCTTGGCAGCAGGAGCCATAAAATGCACCTCTGCCTAATTAAGTAAAGAAAGCAGCTCTAGCTCTCAACCTTCCATCTCCAAAACGTGGAACACTTACTAACAGCTTACCAACAACTTCAATCAGGGAACTTGCAGGATGGTTAAAATGCATTACTTTATACTTATAAAAAGTTACGTTGATCATACCTCTCAACTATTCCCAATTTTGCCTTAAATCTTAGCTCTATCACACTTAATCCCTCCTAAAACTGGTTAACTTTCAGAGAAAAGGTGCTGAGCTACACTTAATAAATAATGACAATAATTAGATTTATAGACTTCTTTTACATCAGAAAATGTATAATAATTCACATATTCTTATTCAGTCAATGTCTCATGTTAATAGTACTACTATTTTAAAAGTGTCCCTGATTATTTCTGGATTTGTCCATGACTCTGATGATATTTGTCCCTGATAAGCTGAGAGCTATGATTTTGATGAATTGATATGATTCAGGATTATTTATCATGGATATGTAAAAAAAAAATCTTAACTCTAACTAATTTGACACTAACTATGTGGCAGAACCTATCAATGTGGAACATACCTCTCAACCTTGAAACATCAAAAAGCTGGACAAAGGCCCATGAAAAATAGGTGCATATCTGTATGCTGATTAACATAAAATTTGCACGCATAATTATGTAACCCTGTCCACTCCAATGGAATTATGGGATACAAACATTAAAACGCAAACTGAAGAACAGACAACCAAAATGTGGTCCCAGAGTCTTGATCCTTTAGTAGATGGTAACCATTTTTTTTAATGTGTAGCAATAATGTTCACTGGGAAGGAGAAGATGATGAACCTTAGGAGTTTGTTTTTGGTGACTTGCAGTATGTGGATTTTGTGGTAAAAGTTGGGAATTTAATGGTAGACAATATTTTAATCTTAGCAAAAGAATATTATAGTTTGCTAGGATCTCCAAAAGTCATTATCCATGGCCTACTGATCAGTGGCATAGCTTGAGTTTGTGCTGCCCGGGGCTGTCTTTGAATTTGACTCCCACCCCCCCCTCACAAAATCATGGTCGAATGGGGCCCCCCATACATAGCTCTCCCCCATGCAGCCATTCCAATGTCCCATTACTTGGCTATTTCACCCCATTTACCATAAACAGTGTTTTACTTCTATGAGGATTATTTGGATTTCATTTAAAACTTTTATTTTACATTTTATAGCACAAGCAGTAATACACATCTGCTAAACAAAACAATACAGTCTCACAATGAAAATAGACTTGGCATTAAACCTTCTCTGCCCTTGAAATTCACATTCATTGAAACATTGAAACCCAGTAGCCTACATTCAAAGAAAATGCATCTGGCCAGTGGCGGATAAAGATTACCTTCGGGCTGTTTTCAAATCATAGGCCCCTTGAACACGAAACATAAATGTGTTCTTTGATACACCATCCTGACTGTATTAAATTACATTACTTGTATAATACAGCACACTTATTAGTGTGTATTTTAAATGTATTGTTTTGAACATTTTTCCAGTAAGCAATGAAACAAAATGCATGAACCAATAATGACAAAACTGCCCACTTCAGAACATTTCCATAATAAAAGTCTACACAGGCTTCCACAATCCACCAGTATCAGTAAATGTGCACAATCTCTGCAGAAGTAAAAGTAATCTAAATAATTCCCCATTAAAGAGATCTGTAACTAATGAAGAGGTTGCTGCTAGCAAGCAACTTTTTTATTTCATTGTTTCAACTACAAATAAAGTGCCTGTTGCCCTTGAGGAATAAATTGCCTATGTTCCATTGAAACAATTATAAGCTAATAATATTGCAATAGGGAATGGATGGCAAACTGATAACAGGGTCATAGTTACTAGGTATCTCTGCCAAAGAGGACATTCTTTTCAGGACTGCAGCATCTACCCCCTTTAAAAGTGGAACACAGTACAGTAACAGAAAACCATCTACATAATGTGGGAGTAAAATCCACAGCCTTCTGCATTAACAAGCAAGTATTCTACCTGCTGTGTTACATACACAAACAAATGTGGCATAAACAGCACTAAACGTCTGTCACCCTGTGACAGTTATACAGCACAAGAAATCTAGAAAAAGCCTAAATTTATTGGGCAGGGGGATGACAAAGGCCCAAAACCATGGACAGATTTTAAACATTGCTTGTATAATCTTAGAAAAGCTGCTAGAATAAAATGTTTTTGTGTTACCATACATTTCCTGAAAGATAGGAAGACTGAAACTTAAATGGCTATCATTATTTAGTGAATTCAGTTCTTACTGATTTGCCAGAAAAAAACACAGATTTTAAGGAACAGACCATAAGTATGAGCCAAGCATTCCAGATATTTTGTAAAACTTTGAACAGTTGAGAACTATGGTTAACTCCTTGAAACACAAGTCATGATGGAATGGGTAGAGAGTTTAGGCTCTTGCTCCTTGTACCCAAGGTACAGAGTTTGAAGCTGAGTAACTCTAACCAGCAGTTATACCTACCATTTTCACACATGCACACACACCTTAAGTAAATAAATGTAATGCCTGCAAGTAAATCACACACAGCAGCTCAAGTAAATAAACCTAATGCCTGTAAGTAAATTACAGACACAGCAGCTCAAGTAAATAAATGTAATGCTTGCAAGTAAATTACACACAGGGCAACTCAAGTAAATAGATGTAATGCCTGCAAGACAAGTCACTTGGTGTTGTCTGAATGTAAAGCAGCAGCTCACCAAAGTAAATGTAATGCCTGGAAGTTTGATGTCATTAAGTAAATCACACACAGCAGCTCATCAAACTAAATCACTCAGTAGCTCAAGTAAATAAATATAATGCCTGCAAGTTCCATTAGCTCACCAAAGTATATGTAATGCCTGCAAGTTCTGTTGCCGTTAAATCTAAATGTAAAGCAGCAGCTCAGGTTAAGTAAATCACACACAGCAGCTCACCAAAGTAAAAGTAATTACAAGTTAGTTGGTGTTAAGTCTGAATGTTACGCAGCAAGTTCCGTTGGCGTGAAGTCTAAATGTAAAGTAGCACTGCAGCCATTAACCAGTAAATGTAATCACACACCTGCCATTAACCACATCACACACACACACAAAGTTAAGCACATAGCCCACTGTTATGTAAATATAATTTTGGCCATTTCTCTAGCACTAGCACACATATCAGCTCTAAATGTAGCATATAAGTTTTCTGTTCTTACCTGGAGGTAGGAGCGGGTAAGGAAAGATGTGTCTGAAGTAAATTGGCTGGGTAGCCTCATGCGCTTAACATCATCAAGGATGCCCTGCATGTGATGTCAGGAGTAAAAAAAAAAAAAAAAAGGTGGAAATTCAGAAATTAAAGGGGCCACTCGGGAATTCATGGCACCCCAATATTTTGCCCTGAAAACCAGTATTTACAGAGGAATTCTATATGGTTGAGAGGTATGATGTGGAACAAAATCAAAGTGAAACAAACAACATCAGAAAATCAAATATTCAATTATTTCAGGCATCTTCAGCAAGTGCTTATTTATTTTATTTTACATTTGTTGACTTGGCTAGTCCAACTGGATATATGTCCATTTTCAGTAGAGGCCCGGGGAGAAAAGCTCCATTACAGAACTAGTAACATTAGATACAGTACACATTTAAGGCTAGAGTACAAATTTTACATAGCCCATTAGTAATCATATAATTTCCATTATTTAGAAGAAATAGTAACAAGTATTTATGAGGTAGAGACATGTTTATACAATAGAAAGCTAGATAAACAATCTAGTGCTCTATAGTAGTTACTAAGAAAGGCTAAGTTAATACCGACGTATATTAGTTTACAGCTCATATTCTAAGGTATATATTCAGCAGCAGTAATGTGATTGGAATATGGAGAATATAGCAGTAAGGAGATTATTAGTCTGGGTTAGTGCATGGGCATAGCCAGTGCATTTTAAGGTGTTCTTCCAGCTGCTTTTTGAAAAGTAGTGTAGAAGAAAGAGATGAGAGTTCCCTGGGAAGCAGGTTCCAGGTATACCCCACAGTGTTGGAGAACAGTGAGTCTCCTGCCTTATTGCTGAATTTATGTATGGCTACTAGTAATTTATTTGCTGAATGTAGAGTTGCAAGATTTTTGTAGTGGGTGATAAGGCTAGTAAGTATTGGAGTATTACTAGGATGATAAAGGGTCTTGTGGGCAATAATAAGAAGTTGATGGAAAAGACGTTGATTATGTAGTTCCAACCATCCTAGCTGTTTTAGATTGTGACAATGGTGGGTTCTAAATGAGGAGCCAGTAGCAAATCTGGCAATGTTATTATAGGAGGTTGCAAGTTTGTTAAGGTTGTGCTTAGATAAACTGCCTTTCAGCTTTTCCCGATTAGGGGCCGCCACAGCGGAAACTCCGGTCCGCTAATGATTGCCAGGAGATTTTTACGTGCTGGCTTGCTAGGCCTAACGCACAACCTTCAAAGAAGGAATGCCCATTCACACATGTCGACATACAGAAGACGCTCTAACTGAGAATCGAATGTGCAATATCTAACTGTGAGGCGACAATGCTACCGCAGCACCACCACCGCATGGGAGAGGCATAGAGGATGGTGGAGATAAGATGGGTGTGGTCAATAGTAGTTCTAGCTGTTGGTGTGAGGAAGGGTTTAATCTGGTAAAGGGAGCCTAGCTTTTTGTTAACTGATTTTGTAGTATTGCTGATGTGTGTGTCAAAGTTAAGGTTGTGGTCTATTTTTACTCCCAAGAGTTTGGTGGTTGGGTCGGGAGATATGACAGTGCCATTATTAAATATGACTGTGAAGTTGATGTGGGTAGACTTTTGTGTGGTAGTGAAGAGCAGTAGTTTTGTTTTTTGGGGGTTCAGGAGGAGGCAGCACTGAAGGAACCAGTTTTCAACTATGTTAAAGACTTTTTGGGTGAGGAGCTGGAGTTCAGATAAAGAAGTAGCAGAGCATATTAATGTTGAATCATCAGCATATTGTATGCAGGTAGCTTGAGGAAGTTTGATATTTAAGTCACTGATAAAAAGTGAGAATAGGAGAGGGCCCAAAATAGAGCCTTGAGGGACACCAAGGGTAACAGAAAGGTGTGTAGATAGATTATTGTCCCAAACCACAGCCTGCTGCCTGTTTTCTAAGTAGCTTTTGAACCATTGTAATGCCTGTGTGTCAAGTGAGAGGGATTTAAGTATATCCATAAATAGCTGATGGTTAACCCTGTTGAAGGCTTTTGAGAGGTCAATAAAGAGTACAGAGGACAGAGTATTGTTATTACGATTTTTATTAATACAGTCGATAAAGGATAAGAGGGCAGTGGTGGTGCTGTGGAAGTGTTAACATTAAATAGCTCACATTTCTTATTGACAAGTTTGTAGTTATATTGTTATAAAGGGGTCAGTCATTGCCACTTGTCACTTCAGCTCCACAAGTCCACAACCCCCTGTGCAGAGAAGGTGGGCAGGATCATGAATTTAAAAAATCCAAATGCAACAACAAAGCCACCAAGATTATCCAGCAAATGGTTTCCCATAATACACTTTTCAAAGGTACTGCAGTGGCACAAAAACTGTAATAGCACACCATTAGATGACTTCTGTGTGTGTCCTCATTGGCTTGCTTTGCATTAGAAGTTATCAGATTTGCTCATATACAAGCAATGCTGATTGGCTGTAATTGAGATATATGACCAATCAAAAAACACAAAGCAGAACCACCACTGTTCAATGCGGAACAGTGGAAAAGTGACGCTTGGCTATGTAAATGTGAATCATTCCACACAATCCTGAGTGCTTGACTGATAAGATGGGCAGTGCAGCAATGCAGCAAGTAAACTATACCTGGTAACCATAACAAAATTTAAAATCCAGTCGATTCTCTGCCAAACCTCAAATCGAGAACTTTTTACATCCTGGACAGTGCCTATCTAGGATACAGGACACAAGACTGAAAAACAGGACTGCCCTGGAAAATCCAGAACCATTGGCAACTCTAACACAGACATGTGTTAGACTCCTTGAAGTAGCCATCTCAATCTTCCAAAGGAAAATGTAGAATCTAAAAAAATGTTGATTGAGATCCCACTCAGTTCACGGATAGCAATGGTCTGATCTGTAAATGTATCTTCTTCTTCTTCTTTCGGCTTTTTCCCGGTTAGGGGTCGCCACAGCGGATCACCTTGTCCGCACATTGAATGGCAGTGGAGTTTTACGGTGTCGAGTTGCCAGCCCGGCGCCCAACCTTCCACAGAAGGCACAATCACACGCACACCTAGGGCCAATTTAGAGTGTCCAATCCACCTGCAGCATGTCTTTGGGATGTGGGAGGAAACCAGAGCACCCGGAGGAAACCCACGCGACCACAGGGAGGACATGCAGACTCCGCACAGAAGGCACCCCAGCCGAGGATCGAACCAGAGAACCTCTTGCTGTGAGGCAGCAATGCTAACCACTGCACCACTGTGGCCGCCCTGATCTGTAAATGTATAAAAATCAATATTCAAAAGTGGCACTGATGTCATATAATCAGATAATTGGAAGATAACTGGCACATGCCACACATGGTACACCTGGGGTTAAGCCACATGTAGCCAGTTTACACAGAGGTGCACAACTGAGATCCCAAAACCAAGAATTTTAATGAACCTCATTAATTATGTATGGCACAAATGGTACTTAAAAATGGGTACACATTAGGCGCTATTACTTTCAGTGATTCAAAGTGAGAGGTACATTGACAAGTGGTTGCATTTCTGTTTTGGTGAATAATACATCTGTTGAAGCTACTTATTCTGAAAAATACCTGTTTAAATTTATTTTTTATTTAAAATGTGTTACTGGACTGATGTTGGATTGACCTTTATGCTTACATGTGTTGCTATTTTCATTAACTGATTTCATTCCCACATGCAGACACATTTACATTGCAAATGTGAACAGTACATGAAGACATATTTATGGATCATTCGTATTTCTGACTGGTAAGTCATTGCCAGCTGTCCTAGGGGTGACAATTTCTCCCCACAGGAAACTGACATCATACACGATGCTGTCCGACAACATGGAGAGAGACTCTTTAGAAGCTCTGGAAATAGAGTTTGGTGAAATGAAATTTGGATGAACCTCACCAACATGATAAATGCAGTTGGAGGTCACAGCATATCCAGTCCTTTTGATGATGCCACTCAGACATGATCCTCTATGCAGCCAGGAGGTTCAGACGATATGAGAGATCAAGGGATGCCACCAGTGGTGGACCACTATTGACCCCTCCCCTTTATGACATCAGAATATTTCTGGCCTTCCTTCATACAGAAAGAAGGAAGCAACACATATCTAGGGGTGGGATAAAAGCTAGAATTCCAGGACAAACATGTATGTTTTTGTTTCTATGGCATGGCTGAGTGCAGAGAAAATCACTGCATATTGTTGTCACATGCATATTCATGCATTGTCATTTTTGATTTACAGTGTCAAATTTGAGCCATGCAGATGGATCAACACAGGGTAATGATGATGAATGTAAGTTTAATGATATGTAGTCATACAACTATACAACAGACAGAACAGTGCAACCAATATACATAATGTTGTCTGCATTAATATTCACAGCTCCATCTACTTCTGGAGAACATCCAGGAATGGCAGGTGAGTGTTTCTATGCTGTGTTACTGCGACCCCTACCTGTTATTTCCTTAGCTTCGTGTCATGGCATTGCTGTTTACTGTCATATCATTATTTTCCTAACATTGTACATTACAGGTACATCCAGTGGGGGCCCAAGCCATGCAGGTGCAAGTTCAGACAGACCAGGCATGTTACTGTAACAGGTTCATGGTTTGTATCACTGTTTAGCACAGGCCTATATACGCAACATCCATTATGTGAGTATCTCCAGCCCCTGTTACTGTGTTGTATATGTCATGCTTTCAGTATTGTTGTGGCTAAATACATCACTGTTGTCTTTCTAATTACTTTCTCATTGCAATTCGATCCACAAATTCTCAACAGCGGGAGTCTGAGAGTGATATGCTATTAACTATGTGTCATACATGTCATTGCTGTTACTCCTGCTGTTATCCTCCATTAACATGGGTAGCGCAGTGGTGCAGCGGTAGCATTGTCACCTCACAGCAAGAGGTTCTCTGGTTTGATTCTTGACTGGAGTGCCTTCTGTGCAGAGTCTGCATATCCTCCCTGCATTTGTGTGGCTTTTCTCTGGGTACTCCAATTTCCTCCCCCCGTTACAAAGACATACTTCTGGAGCATTTCTCCCTGGGCCTCCTCTGAAAATTGGCTTTGTTCCAAGTCGGACTTTCCCAGTAAACAAATGTAAAATTAAATAATTCTGTGTCCTTCCCATTCCTAGATCAGACTGCATCAATCTCATCAATTGCACAAACAAGTGGTATGTCTATGTCAAACCTTCTGTATGCTTTAACTGTGTTGAAATGGTTAATGGTGACAATGATATGATCAGTAATAGTGATTTTTTTCACAAGAGTAGTTGAAGTTCATCCCTCATCAACAGCACCGGCTTCTGAGGAGGAGTTGTCAGGTGTGCATTTTGTTTGTATTCCTCACATATGTCATGCATGTTGACTATGTAACCTAATTGTGTACTCCATGTTATGTAGACTCCATGAACCATACATAGAGAAGACCTCATGTAAAGTCATTATTATCTGTAACATTACAGTGATATATATATATATATATATATATATATATATATATATATATATATATATCATATCTCTTTGATAAAATCCAGCATGTGATGTAAGCACATTGTCCTGATCTGTGTCATCTGTCTATTGTTTTAGTACATCAGCTATCTGTATCCACCATTATCCCATACAGTGATCATGATGTTGAATCTGATGTGTCTCAGTATGGCATACCTCTAAACCACTAAGCACAAGAAATCTGGACAAAACTTAAAATAATGGGAGGAGAAAGGCCCAAAAATAGGGACAGATTTTAAATATTGCTCTTATAAACTTAGAAAGTTGCTAGAATAACTGTATTTGTGTTAGCATGCAGTTTCTGAAGGATATGCAGTCTGAAACTCAAATGTCTATCATTATTTACTGACTCCAATCATCACTGATTTGCCAGAAAACATATTTTATAAGGAATGGAAGAAAAAATCTGGACATTCTACAACAATCAGGACAGTTGAGAGGTATGCGGGATGGTAATATGACCCCCTGGCACACGGAATATTGGCATGTTGTTAGAGTTTGTCCAAGATGGTGACAGTGATGTTGATGCAGCTCTAGCCTCAGATGTGGTGTGAAACATGTCTGAGCATTCTGAGAATGATGGGACATTGGATGATGAACAGGATGAGGCTGTTGAACCACAGACCCAAGTTGTGACTGCTGCTGATGTCGACAGTTCCTCACAACACCTTGATACTGGATGTTGCATGGTCAGGTGTTAGAGGGTGTCTGCCCATTCCTACAGGCAAATGAACATTCCAAACAATGTCATGGATCAGACATCTGTGCAACTGCCCACAACACAGATCATACTGCATACAAGCTGCATGTGCTGTATGAAAGACAGGAGCACAGGCACGGTGAGGTAATGGTGTCCTTGGCTGCTCCAAATCAAATTATGCTAACTGTAGCATGGTTAGTAGAAACTCTGGCCTCTCCAGTACTACAGTAGTGCTGTAGTACAAGTAGCGTTCCACAGGCCCTGACTGTCCTTAGTTGATAGCAACATGAGAGAGGCTGGCCACCTCTCAGCAGAATTATCATTGACCATTGAGCATCAGTGCCTATGCTCTATGGTCTACACAGTTCCACTGCTGGCCCATCTGCTGTAGTTCCACCAGTCACAACAACTTCCGGTCATGCTCCTTCACCTCAACATGGTGTTGTCACCCCATCAGTATCCTCTGTGGAGCAACCGGGGCCATATGTTTCAATGCATAGTAGGGGAAGAACAGACTGTGGTATGAGCCATCATTGTGGTTATCCTAGACTGTTAGAGTGAGTCCAACAGTTTCATAAACATAGCATACTCCATGTATTACATTACTGGTTTACCGTGATATATTTTTCTGGAGATCTTAAAAGTTCTGCATTATGTCCTGTGTTGCTTCTCTTTTTTACTGTTATTATATTGTAGAGATAAAAATGTGTTGGAGTGATGTATGTCCTTTATTGTTTTCCAAATGATGAGTGTGTGTGCATACCTGTGTCAGTTGTGCCCTGAGTTGATGATCCCTGTTGTGACAGATTTGTATATGCTCATAATCTTATATGTTATGATTATTGTGTCATGTCTGATGCTCAGAGTGTACATCTATTGAGTAATTGTAATGGATGCAATTTGTGCTGCTGTGGTGGGCCAACACCCGAACATCAATGTTTATTCTGTATACTCATGCACGTGTCTTATCATGACTCAAAGTTATAGGTCAGATGCTGCCGTTTTGCCTGGGCCTACACTTGTGGTCACACCAGACATTGCCAAGTCCTGCATTTTCTGCCCCTACATCCTCCTGCTCCCGCTCTGATACCTGTGGGATGTCCTCTTCAGACATCTGGGTTTCTTTGGATAGAATAGAATTAGAACCCACACCTGCAGCTGGGAGACCACCATGTGCTCTAGTTAGCATGATATGCAGTGTGGCACACACCATTATCATCTGTGCTGCCTTCTCAGGTGTATTACAGTGCACCCCGGGATGTGTCCAGACATCACAACCTAGCTTTCAGTACACCAAGCACACACACATTGTGGTGTTTCTGGTTGTTATGTGTGCATGCTCTATTGTAGGCCTCCTTTGCAGGGTTGGATGGTTCATGTCACAGTGTCATTAACCACAGCTAAAATAGATAGCCACAATCACCTGGCATGGGGAATAAAAACACATCTGTTCAACATGCATGTTGTTGAGATATGTATCCTTAGCTTACATCCTAGCTGTGTTTCTGTACTTACCTAGTATTAGTCCCTAAGGTATTTTGTCTTGCTGGAATTCAGTCCTCCATCCACTTTTCCTCCAAATGGCAGCATCATGGACACTTCTAGGGTTTGCTGCCATGATGTTTGTTATGCTGCCATCTGCTGCACACACAAAATGGCAGTTGATGAATGGCCAGCCTCTCTGTTTATGCATTGGCCTGCTTCAGGATGTACTGGTGTCTTGATAGGTACATGTGGAAAGTGTGCAGTGGTGTAAAACTTGTGCATTGCAATTCTCCACTCCATGGGGTGGATGGAATGTGTCTGTATTTATCAACATTGCTGCATATTGCTTCCAGGAATTTTGCCAGGATAAGGCTGGCAACTGTCTCTGAAACTCCCACAGAATCCGCCATGTGCCTGTGGAATGTCCCAGATGCAGGACACACTAGGGTTTCAAAGGGGGTGGGGTTTCCTTACAGGGTGTGTACAGACATGTGTGGGGCACAAATGTTGGAGACAGCCAGCATAAGTTGCCTGTCTATCTGGTACCTGTCAATTATTTGCTGGTCTGACAACTAGTTTAGGGGCAGCCTTGTTCTGAGTATAGCTGACTGCCTTTTAGGGTGCAAAACCACAGCATCATTTATGGCTTGTGTCACTGCAGCCTGTTGCAGTTCATTAACTGCAGGTTGCATTTTTATTTTTATTTTATTTTTTTGTATTCCTACAGAAGTTGGCAAAATCTGTAGTAGTAGTTTTTATTCCTTGAGTGTCTGTAAAGCATATGCCAAGGATTGCAAAAACAGAGTTGGCATGGCAGTTTGTCGTATTTAAGTTGATTTGTATGTGTGTGATGTGTTTTAGAATTAGACAGGTGTGCCACAATTCCATAATTATCCTGCATTGAATAGCTAACTAGTCTGTGTGACTTCAAAATTTCTTCTGAAATCGCATCTGCAGCAGGATCAATGAAGTCTTCCTTTGGTATGCTGTGCTGTCTGAAAATAGCTTCTGCAATCTTTACAGAATTCGGCCCATTATATCATCAACATTTTGCATGTTTACTGATATTCTATTTTATGTTAGACACCACTTTAAGCTTGGACCCCCAACTTATCTCTATGGAAATTATATAATTAAATTATTAAAAGATACAGAATACAAAATAAATTCTTACTATCAGTCCTCTTTACCTGGTACAAAATTTCACATCAGCTTGACCCCACAGCAAGAATTTTGATTAATGCCATTGAAATAAACAGTAAGAAAAATGTCTTTAAACATGTAAATGTCAGTGTTCGAAAGATGAGGTCAACTATTTAAGAATCAAAATATACTTTCTCTAAACTGTATATTGTCAAAATATACCATAAATCAGAAAGATGAACAAGTTCTAATTCTATTAAAATGATGTATAATACTTAAATGCAAGCTAATTAGATTTATGTCTCCTTAAAGCTTAATACATTGTCCTCTAACAAACGAAATAAGAAATTATAAATAGAAAAAATGTGTGCATATGCTTTCATTGCCATGAATATCTACTATGCCTTAAGAAACTCAAAGCACCATGTCACTAAATTATTCCTGAGCTGAGGAGGAAGATAATGTTAACAATAAGTTGAGTAATTAATATAAAGGGCATTTAAATGAAAATTAATACAATAATAAGTTAAGTAATTCATATAAAGGACTTTTAACTGAAAATAAATGCAATTTACTTGCCCTGCAGTTTCATCTGTATAATAGGCAGTATTTCTAGATACTTAACAGAGAGCCGGGCTTAAGTCATAAAGGACATAACAGCAAATTGCACACATAAGGCCAGATTCAGTAAAGCTTGAGGAATCTGGTGCATTATTCATTATCGGTACAAATTTTGCAGATATTCTAATATGTAAATTTACAACAAGAAACTCAGAACGAAATAAGAAATTATAAATAGAAAAAATGTGTGCATATGCTATGCTCAGCACAACTGCAGTATGAACAGTGCACTAAATAAATCTGCAAGTAATCCATACATAATGTGAAATGGTTATCCAATTATATCGTACATTAACAAAGCTACAGAAAAATGATCACAGTTCAAGCATCCTGATAGTTATATAGACATATATATAACACAATCTGTCCAGTAATGTTAAGGAAAACTACAGAATATAATTCAATCCACTATGATACAGAAAAAATGCCAACTACCCCAATGTAAGCCGCATGGCATTTGTAACATACATTTTCAGAAATAGACCCAGAAATGTCTCAGGCAACTATAGATATTTCCATAATTCATCCACTAACATAAATTAGGTGCTTCAAAGCTGCAAGGCTAGTTGTAATTTATCTCTCTCTCTCTCTCTCTATATATATATATATATATATATATATATATACACAGCATTCTTTTCAGCAAGCTCCAAGACAACTACAGATATCTCCCTCCATAACACACATATTAATAAAATATGGTGGCTTGACTTATGGATTCTGATGGAATCCATACATTTTCTAATAAACAAAAAATTAAAGGCAAAGGGCAATCATGGCCACATGGCCATAGTTAACATTTACTAACAATGGGTTTAGGACTTGTGTGGGGAAAGACAAGTAATACACACACACACAAGGAAAGTGGAATACAGAAAAGAAGATGTGAGGTATAGGTGAAGAAGAAGGACACTCAAGAGGGATGTTGGAATAGGAAAATCTGAATGAAAGTCATAGAGGCATGAACATTTTTTTGGTGGGAATAGGCCCCATTTTTTTTAAGAATTGAAGGAAAGGTAAACATAATGAAAGAGAGGGAGAATGACATCCCAGCGGATATACCCATAGAATAAATATCATAACAAAACACAGACAAAGGTTGGAAAAAAACAGTAAGGACAAGTTAGTTACACAAATGGCCCACTGCACAACATGGGCAATGGTAAGTTGACATACAAGGTGGAGTTGCATGCCAGCAATGATGAAATGAAGAAATATATGTATTCCTATGCACTATCATGTCACTACATGTCTCAAAATGTGTGACATTCATATCTGATGTATATGACCAATGGTAGATGTGCATTCTAGGGTAATAATGTTGGATCAAAGTACACATTGGATAAATATATACATAATCAATGAGTCCATCAGCAGTGAAGGTTTAAGGCAATCAACATCACAGATGAGCAAATGCAGGTCTAACAATGCTAAACCTCCAGCAGAGGACAGAACCAAACCTGTGACCATGCATGTGAAATGCAAACAACACAGCACAGTGCAAAACAGAAGAGCAACAAAAGCTGCTACATATACAAGCAGGTGTGCACAACCCAAACAAATGTGTAATGGAATACGCATGTGTTGCACACTGTCAAAGGAAAAAACTTCAAAGACCAATACACGTAAGGTTCAGATAAGGCACATTTAATAACTTGCTGCAAGGAGACAAAAACATGCAAATACAGGATTTTGCCTAACTACTAACAGGAAGTATGCTATTCTTATACTGTTCTACAAGACATTGCCTTCTATGGTTGATGTAATCAAACACAACTTTCAGTATTGTTCTACAGCAGATGTTACTCAGATTTTCTGCTGACATGACTGGATTTATGAAAAACATTTTGAGAAAAACAACCTGGCCTTGGTGGGCTCTAGCCTGTTACAAACTTCTATTGTGTAGTTCTAATACATGTGTTACATTTCAAGGTACTTTTCTAACTTAGGCACAAGCAAATGCTGATTGCAGTTCATATTTTCAAGCAGTCTTTGTTCTGATTATCTATAGCTTCTGCAGCTGTGTATTTTCTCACAGCACAAGCGGAACTCCTTGTCTAAGTATCATAACATTAATACAAGTGTTACATCTATTCATCATTTTCCTGACACAAGCAGAAATTATCTGCTTCCCTGTAAATTTCCAAAGCATAAGCAAAGATTATAGCTGCGCATATTTTATGACAATACAAGGTTAGAAAGCTTCTGCAATTTGTACAGATTTTATGCAGTGTGAAATAGAATAAATGTGTTAACCCTTTTCAAGCCTTAAATGCACTAAACATATTATTAATACATACACTAATACATATTTTTCTGACATTTCCCCCCTTTTAATACTTTTATTCTACTTTCAAAATAAGCATAAACAGTGTTTTCTTCTCCTAACCTCTTCCCATTTAGGATTTGCAGTTAAGAGAGTCATTCAATTTAAACTTATGAAAACATTTTCAATCTTTTAACAGTTCTTCAAACTCAGTACTTTGATATAAGGTTTCAGAAACTGACATGTCTATAAAGTATTTAATCAGTCTTTTCATGCAGGGGATGCCACAGCAAACACATACTCCCAGTAGGATCATTCCTACACAAATGGCAATCAGGATGTTCATTAGGATAGTACCCCACCCCCCCAAACCATTTCTGGAAAAAGTCCATCAGTGGGTTTGGTTCTGGTTTGGTCATGGCCGACACTTGCTGAATTACCTCACTCCTCCTGGATTAAAGCGCAAGTACCGCCTCTTGCCACTAGGATGAAGTCGAGAGCCATGTGGTTTTGAAGCACTATAGTTCTCATGGCATTCAGTTCATCAGTCACCAATTCGAGAGCGGAAAAAGTTGCATTACTCATTACTTCGAGAAGTTTAGACAATTTTCTCAGCTCCCAGATCGATTTCACTGCTCCATATACTGGTAATATGCCTTCCCACGATATAACACTATCACTCAAGTCCATGTGTGTCAGTCCATTGCCTATAGAATGATGGTTTTTCCAATGTGCATCGATTTGCCCCATTGGATTTACAGGTTTCTTGACGACTTCTCGGACATTCCGAATTTTTCCTCGAGGCAAAACTGCAGTGTGTCGTACGGCCAGGACCAGGTAGCCCAAAAAACAACTGCCAGACCAATTCTCAGGTAACCACTTATATGCCTTTCTGCCACATACAAAATAACAGTCCTCCACTTTAGTAGTAACTTTGCTATGAATATACACTTGCCCTGCATGAAACATTTTTCTATCAATTATAGACAGTTGTTTATAGAGAACAGAATTATGTTTTACTTCATCAATTGTTTTGTGCATCAATTCAAGAAATGAATCATAGTTTGTATTACAATAAGAACCTGCATTGTTAGCTTTAGTGTAACATTTATAAGGAACAGTCACATTGCAATTGTTCCAACCCACCTGAACAGTATCATTTTTATAAAAACACACAGTTCCCTTTTGTGGACTAGACAAGTGCAATGCTATTTTATCTTGTGATGTAATGGTTGAGGTGTCATAAATCAAGTTTTCCCAGGTCTCATTGACCCCTAGGGGGACTGTAGTCATTGATAACCTCCAGTATGCTGTCGGCAAAGCTGTGCAAATCCAGCAATTCGAAACATTAAAAGTCTCAGCATACACATATTTAACTGCCTGCTAAGTATTGAAGTTTGGGTGCCAGTTTATGAGTAACACTTCACATTTATTCAGTTCAGTTTATGTGGCTGGAAAAAGGAATGGCCACAACAAAAAGATTATTGTCACTAATACAGTTAATAGGATGATTATGCAATACTTCTGAGGAAATGGTTGTTCTGCATTCCTGTTTTTTCTGGATTCTATCATTTTTGCTCTTGACATGTGACAAGATTTTTGTCCAATTCAAAGTTCTTAACTAGTTTGCAGTGCATCAAGTGGATCCACGAGGCACGCTCTGCAATCTTGACTGCAGTGGGCGTCGACAGAAGCACTTGATATGGACCTTCCCACTTTGGTGACATCCAATTCTTCTTTTTTATTGTCTTCACCCAGATCCAGGTTACTGGAGCCACTGCCACTTCTGATGGTCTGGTTTGTTCTTTATCTGAAACAGAATTTGACTGCAACAGATGTTTAGAATTCAACAAATTTCTCATATACTCTGCTAGTGTACAGTTGGCTTCCTGGTCTGCGGGCATGAGAGGTTTCCACTGAGGTATATAATAAGCCCTTCCAAATAGTTTTTCAAAAGGAGTCAATCCTTTTGCATTCGGAACAGTTCTCATGCTCAACAGTGCCAGGGGCAGACAGTACACCCAATTCATTTCTGTTTCTGCTATTAATTTCCTTAGTTTATTCTTTAAAATCCCATTATGCCTCTCAACTAGCCCTGCAGATTGCGGATGGTATGCACAATGATTTTTTTAAAGAAATACCAAAATGTTTACTTAACTGCTGTATGGTTTGGTTTACAAAGTGTGCACCGTTGTCACTGTAGATCCTTTCCGGAATGCCGAATCTAGGGATGATTTCTTTAACAAGGATTTTTGCTATGGTAGCCGCATCTGGATTTTTAGTCGGAAAGGCTTCCACCCATCTGGAAAACATATCTATAATGACAAGAAAATACTTCTTAATTTTCACATTTGTTCAGTTTCTATGAAATCCATACAGATAGTGTGAAACGGATATGGTGGTGTAGGGAAACTCCCTTGCTTAGGCTTTAACGCCCCTTGTGCATGATGTTTGTTACAAACGTGGCACATTAAACAAATTTTTTTAGAGTAGTTTAAGAATCCGTATGTCGCAAACACTCGGTTCACCAGCTGTACCATCCCCCCTGTTGAGACATGGCATTGCCCATGGCTCAACAAAGCTGCATATCTAAACAAATTAGATGGTAATATCGGTTTCCCTTCTTTAGAGATGTACAGCCCCTTTTCGAGAATTGCTCCTCATCTTATCCATCTTTGTTTTTCAGCCTGCGTAGTAAGTGTCTGCATTGTCTTTAACATTTCTAAGTCTAAAATCTCAGAGGGTTGTAATTCCTCATTTAAAAGAAATACTTCTGAAGCTGTCTGTTTTGCAGCTGTATTAGCTCTCGCATTACCTTTTGAAATCCTATCTTGTTGCTTGGTATGACCTGTGCATTTACAAATAGCTACTTTCTGAGGTAACTGAATAGATTCTAAAAGATCTAAAATAAACTGTGCATGATTGATTGGTTTGCCAGTAGATGTTATCATTCCTCGATTTTTCCACTGTTGCGCAAAAACATGTACAGTAGAAAAAGCATACTGGCTGTCAGTAAAAATGTTCACACATTTACCCTTTGCTAAGGTACATGCCCGTGTCAAGGCAATCAATTCTGCTGCCTGTGCAGATAAATTGTGTGGTAACGGTTTCACTTCTATAATCTCAGTATCAGAAACTACTGCATATCCTACTAGGTTCTGTCCTGCAGGACCCCTTTTGCACGAGCCATCCACGTAGTATTTTACCTCGGCATCATCCAAGGGGACATCCGTGAGATCTTTTCTGGGCAGTGTCTTTTGCTCAATCACCTGCAGGCAGCTGTGTGGTGTGCCATCTGCAGGGGTTGGGAGCAAGGTAGAAGGGTTTATGACTAATTTTATCAATTAAGTTTCGTAATAACTCGTATGGATAGCCTCTGTTGAGAAACATTTCCTCAAGTTTTCCACATTCTATCCGAAAATCAGATTAGAGGCTAGTCATTCTAGCTCTTACCAGCTGTCCCTTCACCACAGATCTTTTTTGGTGATATGGGTGACAGCTGGTAAAGTGTAAGAAACTATTGGAATAAGTTTCCTTTCTAAATATGGTGCTAACATACCTGTTGTTCCTACTGTCTTTTCTTAACTCGATGTCTAAATAAGAAATCATGTGCTCCCCATAACTTGATGTGAACTTCATGAATTCTGTAGTGTTGTTAAAATAGTTTAGCAAGTCCGTAGCTGTTCTTTCATCACCTTTTAGGATGACAAAAATGTCATACAAAAATCTTGTGTAGAAATAAAGTTGTTCCTTAATTTTGGGATTGTTTCGGACAAATTCATCTTCCCAGTCTGCCATGACTAAATTTGAGAAACTTGCCCCACACGGGGACCCCATGGCAACCCTTATTTTTTGCAAATAAAAGGTGTTGTCGAACATGATGTAGTTGTTACTTAAAATTATATCCAGTAACTCTTCAACTAAACCATTTTCACTACTAGGAGCACCAAGGTTCTTGAACTTACTGGAAACCCACTCAATCCCTTCTTGATGGGGGATAGAGGTGTATAGTTCCTTAACATCAATAGTCATGAAGTTACAGTCATCACTAAATTCCAGTTGATTTATTTCCTTCAAAAATGACCGTGAATCCTTGCAAATTTGATTTTCATGTTTAATGTATTTCTTCAAACTATTATGTGCGTCTACTAATGGTCACATAGGAGGGTCTTCTATATTTTTATGGACCTTAGGTACACCGAATAGTAGTGGAATTCTTGGTGATATCATGGTCATATAATTTTACATGAAGTCCAAAAAATGAGAACAGTCACCACGAACAAATATCTTCTGTATTCAAGTTCCAAGTCAAACACAATTCAAACTGAAGATATCCACGATAAAAGTGTAAAAAATCATTTATTGGAAACACAGAATGAGCGCTTTCGCATAGTTAGACTATGCTTCATCAGATACAAAACACAGAATGATTTCAAAGTACTTAAATAACACAACTTTTGGCGGGCTCATTAAATTAAATTGAATTAGATTAAGCCTTAATTGCTTCTTAGCTGATTAAGCACATTGCGACATTCAGATGCAATTTAGAACAGGTATGCATTCTTATTTCAACTTTCACTGTAAACAAACATCTTATCACATTTCAAACCATCATAAGGACCCTCAGAAAACAAAAAACTTTGTGAGTTTCAAACCAAAGGGCACATATACACGTTCACCGCGCAGCGATGCATAATCAGTAAAAGTACCATAGAACGCCAACTCAAAGCGTATATCATTTATAATATGTACATCACTTACTTGCCCAAGATTTCTCCACAAAGTATTGTTGCAGTGTTCCTGATCTCATACACCTTGCATGTATTTAGATCCCATCCCTTTATTGTCAGGAGTCCCATGGAAAACAAATGTTTAGACACCATTCATCAGCGGAATAAAACTCCACGAAAAAACGTCAATAACCTGTCAACTACTGCGAGTTGAATCTCACGCTATTTGCTGTTGACATCACATGTCTAGGTTCTCAGTAAAGAATACCTCCTATTCTAAGAAGTTGTCCCCCAGGTCTTACTGCAAGACGCTTCAATCCATCGGCTAAAGAAATTCAATATAAGTCAACGTTAATACAAATTTGTACCTCACAATAATCATGGTTTCTATAATTTAAAACATACATAAAAGCATCTCTCATGTTCCTATATTTTAGAACATGCATAAGTATCTATCTAAATGGGTGTAAAGAAATATATAAAAAAGTAAAACTAAAGTCCCTGCGGGCACCTACAATGGTACTCGAGTGGAATACTAGAGAGCACACCTAAAGGTTTCAAATATCTCTATCGATCTCTTGCACAGTAAAGTAAATCATATTACAAAATACTTACTAAATCAATATTAAACCATAAAGCCCTAACCTTTCACTGTTAAGTAAAAAGATATGTTATATAGCTAAGGAATTACCAGAAATTCCATAAAATCACCATAGTTTTCATAGCAGTGATTGCTACAAAATGTATGCAGAAGTATATGTGGATATAAATATAAGCATATGCCAAAATGTGTAATAAAAAGCATATCTATGCAAAAAACATATACAAGATAGCTATGTCCTTAATAAAAAGAGTGTATATATGTACATACACATCTAAATAACCATGTTTAAAATGTTCGTTCAAAAACTTCACATAATAATCATGCCATAGAAAGCACAAATAATAGTGTGCGACAATATTACAGCACTCAAGACGACTGCTGTTTAGCATACATCTTATATTAAAGGTGTGCCACCTCAATATATATGTACATGGTATATACCAAATAAAACTAGACTAGTTCAAAAACCAGATCTCAAAATCATTATATCAACTAAATATACATTTGTTATAAAACATGTTTATAATATAAAATATAAGATAAAAAGTCTATATCATGGATACCAACAGAAATGTATTTACCTAGTTTACATCCATAAATATACATAATGTTGTGAGATAAGATCATAGTGTTAAATTTAATGAAATGTAAAGTGATCCAACATGTAATGGTCCACTGCAAATTTTCAAGGTGGTAATATGTCCCTACCATTAAATACTTATATCTCAACTCATAAAGGGCTATGAATGATTAGAGGCCTACATTTACGTACCACAATTTCAAAAGAAAGTCTAGTGCTCACTAATACTATCATGACATTGTCAAATAGTATAGGAATGTATAATATATAATTCTTGGGCACAGTCACAAGCTTCATCTACGTTCAATCAACACAGGTTTTAAAGAAATGGAGCCGTTCAGCCCTGGTGGAATATGTGCCGCTAATTTCAGTATCCAATGTAGCTCAGTTCTAGCCAATCTTTGTTCAATGCTCCCTCCTCTTAAGGTTGGAATGATTCTATCCAATGCCCTGAATGTAAAAGAATGAGAGGGACACTCTTTAATATGCCTGGCCAAAGCATTTGTGTCCTCCTGTTTGCGAATCTCATAGAGATGGTCGTATATACGGTCCCTTAGCCTTCTCTTAGTGAGACCCACATAAAATGCAGTGCAGATAGAGCAGGTGGCCAGATAAATCACATTTTTGGTGTTACAATCAGCATAATATCTAGGTTTGAAAACAAAGTTCATGTTGGGGTGCTGAAAAAGCTGTACACTGCTTATATTATTACACCTAGGGCAGTGTAAACAGGGATATGTTCCTTTTCTCACCAAGTCTCCTAGTGTTAAACTGGTGGACTTTCCTATGTTCGTAACCTGCCGGTCATTGCACAGTTGCCTCTTGAGGTTATTGCTATTGCTATAGCAAAATGTTGGTGTAGAACCTACTACATTACTGATCTCTTTATTCACTGTCAGAACATTCCAATGCTTCCTTATTACACTTCTAATACTCTCCACCTCATTGGTAAATTTAATTACATAACTAAGGCTTTTTCCATAAGTATTGGAGCCAGTAGTGGCTTCCATCCTGTATCCTCTTTTAGTGGAGAATTCCCTGCTAGCATCATGCTCTAAGTCTCCAATGATTTCATTTCTCACCCTTCTAACCATTTTCATGTCATACCCCCTGTCTCTGAACAGAGATTCCATGTTGTTAACTTCTTTCAAAAGATCATCTCTATTTTGACAGAGTCTAGATACTCTAATGAATTGACTGGTGACTATACCACGAAAGGTATAAGCTGGATGCATGCTATCGGGTGCTAACAGTGCATTTTTCCATACCTTCTTTCTATAAATCCTGGTGACAACCTCACCTTCTTTAGTCAATCTGAGTGTGACATCAAGAAAATTAACCTCATAACCTATGTCTAACACATGTCTAAATCAATTTTTGCCTCAATAAACAGATCGTTTATATAAGCTTTTATTCTAGTGTAAGCTTTATTAAGTTCACTTCTTGAAACAGTTACATATGTTTCACTATCCAACAAAAGTTTCATTCTCTGCTTGTAATCGTCTTTGTGCATGACAACCAACCCCCCTCCCTTATCTGGTTTCATAAATCTAAGGGGTAGTTTTTGTATGTCACAAATTGCCTGCCATTCCTGTTTAGTAATTTTTTTTTGCTTTTCAATATCATTCTACTTTCTAAACTGTGTCTAAAATCTATTTCGCACATTTTTTCAAATAGTGCTACACTATTATGCAATGGTGGGTTATAAGTACTGGTTACATAGAATTCACTTTCATTCTGCTTATCTGTACCCATAATCACTGCCAAGTTAACCTTGTGTATAAATAACTTAAGGTCAATGAGTGTTTGTGCTAAACGCGCTTTATCAGCAATCACAAATGTTTGACCCTTAGCAAACAACTCAATAATGTCAAATCCTATTTCAGTCTCTGTATAATTGTAGACTTTAAAGTCATTTTGTGCATTAGTCAATATTTTACAGTACCTTTTATTACTAGTATGCATTCCTTCTATCTCCTCTGCTTCTTGTTGTTGCTGGGGCGTTGCTGCTTCCCGTCCCAAAGTTTGTGATTCTGGGTCTAGTGATGAAAATTTTTGCTGTTGTCAAAATTTTGGTTTTGGTAATTATTATGGGTAGAATGATTTCCTGTATTGGTGTTATTTTTCTGTGTAATTCTCTCACTTCTTCAAACCTCATTGCTGTTATTACTACCGGTAACATCTGTTCCATTTGTGGATTGTGTTCCAACTTCCTGAGGCTCGAAGCTCTCCCTTTCTCTTACTGTTACCCCCATTTGCTTCCACACTTGCGATTGGGGGGGTTTGGATATGCTGTCCCATTCCTGTATGCTAGTTTGTCTCATTGCATTTCCTTTATTTTTGTAGATCTTAGTTTCTCCATTAGTTGATTAATACTGTCAAATGTTCTATTATAGTCAAATTTATAGCGTTCAAAGTCTATATCATTTTTAATGTCTTGGTCAATTTTTTAAATGTCAATAGATAGCCCCCTCCAAATTGGCCTGATAGTGTTTGGCCATTAATTCAAGGAGCTCTATACCATGTTTATCAAACAATTTTAATAAGTCTTTGTAAAAAAACTGATCCTTCTTTGAGTCTCGTCAGATATTGCCACACTCTAAGACCCTTTGGTACAACTTTCTCCTTGATGCACTCTTCTAAATAAGATACTTCTAATTGAAGCTTTTTGTATTTGACAAGAGTGTGGTCAAGCGATTTTAAATTAGTTGCAATAGATGTTTTACCTCCAGCCGAGTTCTCCTGCAGTGTTACCTGCTCACCATAGCTTAGTGTCATGGTACACTGGCAAGATGAATTTGTCCAAAACAATACCAAAATTAAGGAACAACTTTATTTCTAGACAAGATTTTTGGATGACATTTTTGTCATCCTAAAAGGTGATGAAAGAACAGCTACAGACTTACTAAACTATTTTAACAGCACTACAGAATTCTTAAACTTCTGCGGTGGTGGTGCTGCGGTAGCGTTGTCACCTCACAGTAAGACGCTGTCTGGTTCGATTCTCAGCTAGAGCGTCATCTGCGTGGAGACATGCGTGAATGGGCATACCTTCCGTTGAAGGCTGTGCATCAGGGCTGGTAACTCGGCACTTAAAAATCAACTACCAATCATTAGCAGACCGGAGTTCCGCTGTGGCGACCCCTAACCGGGAAAAGCCGAAAGACAGAACAACAGAATTCTTGAAGTTCACATCAAGTTATGGGGAGCACAAGATTTCTTATTTAGACATTGAGTTAAGAAAAGACAGTAGGAACAACAGGTATGTTAGCACCATATTTAGAAAGGAAACTTATTCCAATAGTTTCTTACATTTTACCAGCTGTCACCCATATCACCAAAAAAGATCTGTGGTGAAGGGACAGCTGGTAAGAGCTGCTACAATGACTAGCCTCAAATCCGATTTTTGGATAGAATGTGGAAAACTTGAGGAAATGTTTCTCAACAGAGGCTATCCATACGAGTTATTACGAAACTTAATTGATGAAATTAGTCATAAGAGAAACAAGGGGATATATAAACCTATCCTATGGTTTGAACAAGAACCAAATTACAACGATAATGGAGCTATGGGAGATGGAAACCTTACTAAAGAATATAATTTCATAAGTTATAGTTTTGTGACATATTATAGTATTAACACATGAGACATGAGAGAAATTTTACATAAGAACTGGGAAATTTTGGAAAATGACCCGTACATAAATAAAAAGCTTCCAAAACCCCCTCAAATAATATTCAGGAAGGGGAGAAACATTAAAAATATTTTGGAAAAACAGTCATATAGCTTCATTAGAAATCCAGGATTGACTAAATGTCAAATCTGTAATTTTTGTAAACACATGGAAATAGGGCAGACATTCTACATTAGAAACAGGAAATACTACACTAAAGAGCAATTTGTCGATCCAAAATGATAGTATATCTGGCAAAATGTCAACAATGCCAGGTATTTTACATAGGAAAAACTATTAGGACTTTGAGGGAAAGAGTATATGAACATTTGTATAGTATTAGTCGTAGGAAGTCAGAAAATACCCTTTCAAGACACATAATGAAACAACCGGGACACACATTCACGTTTTGAGCAATAGATCAGATTAGATCAGATGGGAGAGGTGGACCTGATAGCCTTTTATTAGAGAGGTTAGAACTAGTGTGGCAACTATGCACAAATGCCTGCCTATATCCAGGAATAAATGCAATGTATTCTATTCTGTGCATCTTGAGATTAAAGAGTTTAAATAGGTGCACTTAATGCAAACACAGCATAAATATAAATACAAAATATATGAGGTATAGTTAACTAAAAATGTTTTTTATTTATGTACATATATATATTTTGTTCCATGTATGCAAGTACAGAGATTTAATTTATTTGGAAACATTGTATAAACTTGTTGATCAATTTGTTATGTAAATTTTAAAGTATTTTAAATACTGAATAGACTGAATTGTAAGTATCATGTGACTTAGTAGGAGGGTATTTAAAATGGGGTAGTACAAATGTTTAGTTATCTGAAGAAGTCTTTGTATTGGGAAGACGAAAAGTGCTTAATTCAACTTGTTTAACTTGTTTTTACTTGGCTGGAACTTTTTATTAAATCAGTATTACAATTCTACAACTTGGTGATTCATATCCTTAATTGTTTCGAAAACAGAATTGTTTGAACCGCTTGAAGAGAAGGATACTATCTGGTTTGTTTGCTGCAGTTGTATCTCTTACTAGTTTGAGTCCGTTACCTGCTTGTTGGCGTGTCTTAGATCTAAGGATGCTATTGTCCTTTACTCAGCCTTCATTATGCCAGTCATTGAATATAATGCCCTCTTTGGCATGTATCTATTCAGACACATGCAAAAACTAGAACGCCCACAGAGGTACCTTACTACAGGGATACAAGGCAACATGTCCTACATGGACCTACTCAAAGCCCTGTCACTATACTCAATATCCTACAGACTGTTAAGAGGTGACATGTGTCTGATCTACAAGGCATCCTCTGACCTATTACTGATGGATTTACTGCACATCACCAAATCAAATGGCATCAGAAATACTCAGTCTTGGGATCTAAACCTCGTCTGCAACATCAACAGAATGGTTTGGAGGAACAGGTATATTTTGTAGAGGATACCACTGCTAGGGTATTTGACAACCAAGTAGCACAGACAGAACTGCTTAGCCTCATATGAAAGATCTCATCTGGGTGTACAAAATGCTGCCAACAGTATGTGTGTACCTTGAATGGTTGCCGAGATATTGTAAGTTGTTTACAAAATATTACAAACTTAATAGTTACTCCAAATTCATTAATACGTACACTAAGTGTACACTAACAAAGTTCACCCCTGCCCATTTTCAAGTGCAACTTAGATCTATGGATGAGAAACAGAAAAGTTACCCCAAGACTGCCCCTTGTACTACTAAAGGACAGATGCAGCTCCTAAATACTTTATCCCATGCATGGGTCCCTTCAAATTATCTATGGTATGAACCAATTATTCTCATTCGGGGTAATATATAATTATCATCCATGGGATGGATAAGGCCAATGTATAAACAACTGGGATAGGTTATTTTGAGCACAAAAAGTGAAACTGTCTAGGCTTAAAATGTCTAAAGTGAAACTGTCTAGGCTTAAAATGTCTAACAAAGGTAGCTACCCTAGTACTTATCTATGAACCTATTTGGAACATAGTATATTCCGACTATATTCCTAATGTATGCTATACTAAATCCTACATTAAGGCATATTGCTGTACTTATTATCTTTATGGAATTTAAGAAGGGCATAGGCTGGGCGTGTTAAAAAGACCACATACATGGACTAATACATTATTACTCATTGCTCACTTAACAGATAGAGAGTCTTTGTGTACAATGTGGTGCTAGGTGAACAATGGTAAAGTGATACCAAGCAATTTTTTTGTGATGTTTTATAAACTGAAACATACATACCTAAAATGGAACCCACACCAGGGATTCATACATTTGTACTTGGCAGTTCATAACCCTCAACCCCTCTCTCTTTTCGCAGACCGTTTTAACTCATTGCAGCCGAGTGATACCTCCAGGTGCCTCCGCAGTTACACCCTACTGATGCCTCCAGGTGTCAAATATTGCTTGTTTATATTTGCATCAATAATTCCAAAACCATGGTGCATATAAAGTATTGAAAGATTTCATCTCAAGGGGGGATAGGTGTTCTGCATCCCTGAGTGTGTCCTCCTTTGTATAAGATGCCTAGTAACTATGAAATTGTTTTCGGTTTCGAAGTCATTTCCTATTGCAATATTGTCAGCTTACCAATTTTTCTTTAATGTAACATAGACCATTAATTCTTCAAGAACAGCAGGCACTGAATTTATAGATGAAACACTGAAATGTAAAGCCAGTAGCAGCCTCCTCATTATTTACATATCTCTTTAATGTGGAATTATTCGGATGAATTTTACTTCTGCAGAGATTGTGTTTATTGACTGATACTGGTGGATTGTAATGCCAGAAGTTTGAGTGGCTTTTTATGGTTAAAATGTTCTGAAATGGGCAGTTTTGACATTATTGGGCCATACATTTTGTTTTATTGCTCCTGAAAAAATTTTCAAAAATACAAATTTAAAACACACTCTAACAAGTGGTGCTGTATTATACAAGAAATATAATCCAATACAATCAGGAAGGTGAATCAAAGAACATATACATGTATACATGGCCCTAAAAATGTGTGCAAGGAGCCTATGGTTTGAAAATAGCCCAAAGGTAAACTTAATTCTCCACTGGCCAGATGCATTTTATTTGAATGTGGGTTTTAATGCTGTTTCAATTAATGTGAGTTTCAATGGCAGAGATGTTTACTGCTCATACTAAGTCTGTTTTCATTCTGAGACTGTGTTGTTTGTTTAGCAAATGGCTATCAGTATGTGTGCACTTTATTTCAATATATGTAATCACTGTCGAAGTAATTATGCACACTGATAGGTTTGAACAGTGTTTGTGGTAACTGGGGAGAAATAGCCAAGTAATGGAACACTGGTATGGCTGGAGAGAGGGCTGCAGCAGGAGGAGCTACTCTGGGGGGGGGGGCTCAATCTATTACTCTGCCTAGGGCCCCACTTGACCATCATCTAGCTCTGCTAATAATTAAAGCATGAGAATAGTTTACATGGCCCCTTTAAATCTCGAAAAAAATCTGTGATGGTGGTGTCTTCTCTTTTAAGGTGGACCATGCGTGCTTCACATGCACACATACAGATGCGAATAGTGGGCCACAATAAATTACCATTTTTAAAAGTGGGTCTCAACCCATAAAAATTTGGGAACCACTGAGTTAATGTAACAACCAGTACTTCTATGCACCAACTTCCAGACAGAACTCCTTGTAAAGCATTAGATGCATGCATCAGTATTTCTTCTGAACTGCAGTCATTTCCCCTGTTGGAATGGAGTGTTGTATTTTAATCAAGTTGGGAATTAATTTTGTAAAGGAGGAACACATTAGTTTCTGATAGTTTTTAGAAGTGCTTATGAACATAATGTGGCAACAGAAAACTAACATTTTACTAAATCTGTCTGAGTCTTGCAGCCATGCCTCAGTAAAGCTGCGTCTGCCCCTGCCCCATCCATGTTTATTTGCTCTCTCTGAGGCATACTTCAACTGCACAGAATACCTTAGTGAGTCAAACTAACAGATGATACATTCTAGGGACCTATCAGCTTCCCCTTGCAGTAGCACTTCCTTGGGTTTGTCTCAGATGATCCCCTTTCAACCTCCATTTGTTTGCTGTTTTCTCACTCTTTCCACTTCACCTGTCCCACATACCTTCTGGCAATGTGGTGCAATTTCTTTACATCATCCTTTCTATTTGCATTAGGAGTACACATATGCTCCACATAGCTATGACTCCTCCATTTTTTTTTCAAAATGTTGTTACCTCTATGCTGTTGTACTCCTTTTCTGTAAGCTTAATTTCCCTTTGTTAGTGTGACTTCCAGAATTGCATGTACTACTGTGCTTGGCTTTGCCAACAGCCTGTACAATGGATGGATGACCTGAACATCTAAGGACGTTTACCAGTATAGTCCCTCACATGTTGTTATTCTTCACTGCTGCTGTTCCACACTGCACATCATGATTAGTTTACAGGCATTTGAATTTATTTATTTATTTTTTTACTGAGTAGCCACATGGATTGGTTGATCTGGCTCCTGCTCAGCCGTGACCAAGTTATAAAATTAATGAAATGTGTTCACTACAGTTATGTGCTTTACAAGTACACTTCTACGTACAGTCAACTGTACAATGATTTGGTGCTTAACATGAACACTTACCTTAAGACTAAGAAGTTAACACATTTCTAGACCTAATGGCTACCAAAAATTCAGTGCAGTAATACAGTACAGCATAATTTGTCAAATTATAACTAATCACATATAGCAGACAAAAGATAGTTAAGTTAATGTAATTTCTACAAAACAAATACACTTTACTTTTGCTGGCAAGTGTTTCAGAGCTGCAATCAATCTCTTCATTGTAGGCAGAAGATTAACTGAGATGAGTAGTTAATTACAAAATGAAGGACTATAAATGATGAAGGTTTAATGATTATGGGAATGTTGAGGAATGGTTAATCTGAAAACAAACACAGCAAGAGACCTAAGTGTCTTTGGTTGTATGGCAGGGTAAGTGAGCTCATGTCCCAATGGTATGTTGCATTATAAATGCATTAAAGATGAAAAGTTCAAAAAATATGCATGTTTTTGTTAACTGGGGTACAGCACTGATCCAACTGGACAATATTTAGGCTCTGCTCAGACACTGGCATACATCAACTGAAATCATTATTTTAAGTTAGCAGAGAAAATACAGCAGCATGCAAAGAAAATGTTAGAGAAATTTTGCGCAGTTAAATATGCAGAGTGTCATTTCAAACTATATCAAATAGAATGCACACACTTAATAACTGAAATTTAAACATTAAAGTGAACAAGTGGGTATATAAAAAGAAAACTAGCATTGCAATAATACTCTCACATCTTTATCTTCTTCTTCTTTCAGCTGCTCCTGTTAGGGGTCGCCACAGCGGATCATCTGTTTCCATTTCTTCCTGTCCTCTGCATCTTGCTCTGTTTCACCAATCACCTACATGTCCTCTTTCACCACATCCATAAACCTTATCTTAGGCCTTCCCCTTTTCCTATTACCTGGCAGCTTCATCCTTAGCATTCTTTTTCCAATATACCCCAGCATCCCTCCTCAGCACATGTCCAAACCAACGCAATCTCGCCTCTCTGGTTTTGTCTCTAAACTGTCCAACCTGAGCTGACCCTATAATATACTGATTCCTAATCCTGTCCATCCTTGTCACACACAATGCAAATCTTAACATCTTTATCTCTGCTACTTCCAGCTCTGACTCCTGCCTTTTTGTCAATGGTACTGTCTCCAACCCATATAACATAGCTTGTCTCACTACCCTCTTGTAGGCCTTACCTTTCACTCTTACTGGTACCTTTCTGTCACAAATCACTCCTGACACTCTTCTTCACCCACTCCATCCTGCCTGTACCCTCTTATTTACCTCCCTTTTACACTCTCCATTATTCTGAACTGTTGAGCCCAAGTATTTAAATGTATCTACCTTTGCTAACTCTACTCCCTGCATTCTCACCATTTCTCTAGCCTCCCTCTCATTCACACGCATATATTCTGTCTTAGTCTTGTTTACCTTCATTCCTCTCCTCTCTAGAGCATATCCCCACCTCTCCAGGGTCTCCCCAACCTGTTCCCGACTCTCACTACAGATTACAATGTCATCGGCAAACATCACAGTCCACGGGGACTCCTGTCTGATCTCATCTTTATATACAGTGTTATTCTAAATGGCTTGCAGTGCACATCATGAAATGATACACAAGAGATAAAATTACAAAGTTTGAATTTTGAGTTGCTATACAAAGACAGCAGTCACATTAGAAGTTACAATAGGAGGAGAGGAGAAAGTTAGAGAAGACGAGGAAATGTATCAGTGAGGAAAAAAGCAATTAGTGGGTTCAACTGAGGGTAATTAATAAAATACATTTAAGTATGCAGGGATATATATACACTTGCACAGTAGAACAGAGCATAATTAAATTCACAGACTAACTACTTAAAAGGAAAACTCTAATGCTAGCTAAACATCTTGGCTGATGCCAACTTAAAGGAATGTTAAAACCTAACTGAGCAAATTTACTAGAAGGCTGTACAGACAATTACATATCAGCAACTTAAATCGCTGTTGATACAGTAAGGCCTACATTAAGACTGATTTAATACTCTTGTCTAAGATCAAAATAATTTAGCTTACTCTTTTCCCCACATGAACCAGAGGCAATTTTCTCAGTTTTTCTCACCACCAAGAATAACGAAGTAGAGACATGATATTACATATTACTGGTAACTACTTGAAACTGGTTCTTATCCCAGAGTTTTCCAAGTGGCCCTTTTTTGTCTTTTCTGTAATTTCATGCAAACAATTAATTATTCACTGGGTGACAAACATCTTGTGCAAAACTACTGCATTTTCCAGAAGAATAAAGTTACATTTTATACATATGTTGTCTATATTTCATAAAAGAACAAATAACATTTCTCCTGTCAGTGTTAGGAGGCTATCTTACAAATGCAATTCCACAATGCAGTTTGTGTTGCAGAGTCCATAAAGGTTAAAATAAATGTGTTGCAGTTTGAACTAAGACAAGAAAGTACAGAGATCACATTTATATCAGTTTATCTTCCACAGAATTATACTCATGTATCACATGGTACTCCAGACAGTTACTATGTTGTGGAGCAAACTGTGATCTATCAATGAGCAAATCAACTACGTATGTATCAAAATGACTATATCTTTATATACAATGTTACAACACAATTATCATACACTAAAACCTCAAACAGCTCTACTTACTCCAGAATAGGTATAGAATATACAGAGAAACCTTAACAAAATATTTAGTAAAAAACACTGCCACTCTTTTTTTTTTTTTTTTTTTTTTTAAGAAAAGCTGTTTTTGTTGTACCATCACTTCCATGTGCCCATCAACTATATATACGAGCTCTACAAGGTCAAACTATCTTGGATTTGAGGGACTGTTTTGAGATGTAACCAACCTACAGTAGAGTTTAATATAGAACAGTAATATTCCATTATTCTGGATGTTATTGTTTGACTCTGGAAGTTTTATTAATGGTAATTTGTAATCTCTGTATTTCCATGGAGGGAGTTATTTTTGAGAGTGGGATTATGGGACATAGACAACACAGATGTTAAAAACTTACAATGATCTAGCCATAAACTCAGATATTAGAACTGGAAATTGGTGCCATGGCTTACCACCCCCTCCATATGAGCATGTATGTAAAAGCCCTGACCCAGCATTTTAAGGCACTGTGAAGTAACATATGACCCTGCTCCAGGACCAGCTGCTTTATGCCGATTTAACATCATTAATTCAACATAAAATCTGTGCCTTCCATTTTAGAGTTCAGATTTCATCCAAAAACCCAGGCTGCTTCTGATTGGAAGATACTTGTCTATTTTATTCAAAAACAGGAAATATTGCTAAATCTTAGTTAAATGACTTTCAAGATGATACTATTAGCCTGCCAGATGGACTGTCCAAGCATTTCAAACATTGAAGAGTGCATAACTGTCACAATTTCTCAATGCACTTTCCAAAGATGTGCAGATTAACTTTTAGATATGTCCCACTATCCCCTGCTCTTTCTTATAATATGTATAATTGCTGTATGTGCCTGAAACCCAAATCACAATTATTTTACACATAAGTAGTCATATAGTAAATATGTCACCACATCAATAAATTTTCCAGATGACACTGAACTAAAACATTCATGCCAATCTGCAAACTTATTTACAATGTCTGTTCTTTCGTTATACCTTTTCATTATTAACAAATTGCAAACCATACATGATGCAGATTTTTATACTTCCTCTTCCTTTGCTGATATATTGCTCTCAGTGGGATGGATATCTGAAAATATTTTTCTAAAGTTTTGCAGAACGTTATATACAAACACTTTTACAGAAATAAGCCTGGAGGTTAAAGGATGACCTCTGTTTAATTCACTTATCCGTTATTTGTTATGTCTAAAATTGCTCTACATATCTGAGCAGTCCCTAGTCTGACATATTGACTGGGATCCATAGATAGTTATTGCAATGTCCAGCACAAATTAGTGTTATGTTGCAGCAACATGCAGGGAGTGGGTGATTCTGTGACACAGAAATAGTGAGAAATGCAACACATGTAAATTACTGCAGAATTATATGGAAGTGAGGAACGTCATGCAATTGAGACACATGGATTATGCAAATGATTATATCAAATGTACTGCAGGGATTCAGAAACATATAAAACAGACACATTTGACCACAGTACAAGCATAATCTCGACACCAGATTTTTACGGTGTACAGGCAATTGGAGATGCTAGGAGTAGCAGCAATGACAGCAAAACAATATACACTAGTGGCTACTATCAGAACCAGTGCTTGGGATGTGGCACACAATGGCCATCAGCACCTTACATATTATCAACTCACAGACCAAAGAATGATAGAGGACTGCTGTTGTGTGGACAGGGAGACCATATGTGATCTAGGCAGATGGTGTAGCCTGCAAATGGAATCCAAAGGATCCATAGCATTAGTCATCTTAGCTACAGGGAACTTGTAGCAACCTAAAGTGGACATGTTAGGGATATCTCAGGCATATCCTATACCAGTTCATTGACATCATATGGCAGTGGGTAGAGAATCATATCTGGTTACCCAGAACTGCAGGTGACAGTATAACTTTTTACATTACAATTTCTCCGAAGCCCTAGAAGCCATTGACTGCATACATTTCACCATAAAACCCCATTTAGTTCACAGGGACTGTGGTACATCAACAGGAAGGGTTTCTACTTCTTAATCTCTGAAGTGGTGTGTAGCACCCATAGCAGTACATATATATAACATGCCTGTGAATACCAAGGTACTTTCCATGATTCACACATATAAGTTAGAATGGTGATTTTAGTGGGGGAATTCCCAAAGGGTTATCTAGCTGATAGTTAATATGGATGATGACCCCTATCTATAACCCACATGACAAAAGGCTGTGAGGCACGTGTGTGTTATGCAACTCAAGAAATGCTTCCACTGTCTTGACACTACAAAGGGGGCACTACAATATGGACATGAAACATATAGCTAAATCTCCATGATGTGTGCAATATTACATAATAAGGTGCTGAAAGAATAGCTGGTTCAGCAGAGAAACATCCATTCAAGACCCACCATAGCCAGCAGCTAGAGAGCAGGGTATAGAGTCTAGGGGCAAATAGGCAGCAGTGGTACCACATGTGAGGCAGAGGTGGGCATAATACCTTATGGCACTGACAAAGAGGTGGCATTTGCTCCACAACTGTGGGCCATGATGCATACAACAGAGAATAAGATGTTGCATGCATTATCACAGTCATGCTATTCAAGGCAGTTCATAGACTGGCTATGCTGTGTATTAGACATATCCGTACCCACACAGATTAGATGGTGAACAGGGTAAAGTTATCACTTTGACAGGTTGGGGTGGAGACACATTGGCAGATGAATGTAGAAGTATCATATGCAGCACATTCTTGGGAGATGAGTTTAGCAGCCATCTACTCTGGTAAGAAAGAGAAAGACAATTTTCCAGTAAGAGGTCAGTTATCATTCATGGGTGGAGTTGAACTGCTGTGCCAGGACTATTAGCAATGGCTTTTATGATGGCTTGTGGACTTTGGGCTTGAAGTTTGATGTGGTCTATGGCAGGGAAGGAGTAGAGTTACAGGACTGTATGCTTGCACCCTGGTGGTGTGTCTCATAACCTGTTAGATGGCCTCAAGCAGGCATGGTGCTCCATGTGTCTATAGGTGATATCAAAGGGGTTGACCTGCATGGCCATTCATAAGCATCCTGGCATCCCAGGTTTTGACGGAGAGGCAGAGGAGTATCAGCACCCATGACAGTGAGACTACCAACAGCCGGAGGTTGGAGGCTGTGTATCCACAGCTGACAGGAATGTCATTACAGCAATGATCTGTGGAGTCTGAGTAGGGCTAGCATGTGCCTGGCTACCTATAAACTGGACCTTCTCATAGCAATGGACTGCATAGTTTGTAGAAACAGACTACATGACAGTTACCATTATTAAAGCATCCATGCTGGCAGCATTTGTTACCAGCAATCTGAGCAGTACTGTCTGCACCCTAGTTCTGTACAACATGTCACTGTGTAAATGCTGCCTGTCATCAAGCAAGCCAACCATCTCCACAATGCTGTTGGCAGCAGCTTTCTATACCTGGAAAATTAACCTACATATCTGCTGATTTATGCTAGGTGTGATGCCAAAATTGGGACAGACCTGGAGTCATGGCTGTGTCCAGCACTGCAGTCTCTCTCTCTCTCTCTCTGTCCTCTGTGGTACTTATGCACAAGTCAAAGGCAGTGAGAAACTCAGATGCTGTCTAGGATGAGGATTCACAAAGAACCCAGAAGGGTCTCATAGCTACATGGTGTCTGCCATGCACCAATGACCTAATCAATATTACATTATCAAACACAGAAATGATCAACTTGCAGAACATCAATCCCATAAAATCAAAACTGCAGATCGAAAATCATCAAAACACTTCTGAAACATATTTTCTGAGGGGGTAAGCCCCATCGCTCCCCTCAAATGGGATCTGTGTCCCCTACACCCCCTGCTAATTATATATATTGATTCTGAGATTTCACTACAGCTTAGAAAGGGCAAAAACACTACCCAATGTCCAGTCCTGGACAACAATCTACAAATATATTTTGATCTTCAGCAATTGAGATCGATGTTCTGCAAGATGACCATTTCTGCATTAGATAATGTAACATAGATCCTTAGTGAACCCATGGGGTCAGCCTTTACATCCACAGGAGCCTTTGGCATGGAGGATAAGGGTGAGCTGTACCAAATCATTGTTGTAGACAGTGCCATTGTGCCATTGGACTGTGCCATATGCACATTGCCATCATTGTCATTACCTGCCACAGGTAAACGGCTAGCATTAAGCATGTGCTGTCCCATTGGGGTCCCTCCTCCAGGAGAACCTGTAAATGCATGCACTCAAGATACCTTTGGCAGCATTCACATACATGCCTATACTCCCATAAAATGCATAGTGGTACATGACAAGGTATATGTATGATAAATGGAGATATGCATACCTGACATGTGGGTTTTTGCAGTTGAAGCTTAGAGGTATCTGAATAGACAGATATGCAAAATGCCCTTAGTGAATCAGTCATTTCACACATGCAGTACCAAATGGCATGTAGTGACTATTGTTAACTTGGTGTGTTCCCTGCCAATACTCGCATGGTTGTTGCCAGCCCAGCTCCCTCATCCCACATAAAAGTTCCATTCAGGTATTAGGGGCTACTCCCTTTTTTAATTTCTCCAAGTCTTTTGAGTTTCTTATACCATGATGAGAATGGACCCAATTCCTAAGTCAGTGTATGATTAAAGTTCATGAAATTAGTATTGGTTCAATCTTTGATGTCAGACAGAAGTGCACTTCCCAGCACCCACAATGTGCCCAGTAATAACTCCTTCTGTAATTCGTACAAAGCTACATCTATCAGTAACATATCTAAATACAATTGTAGATTTTTTTTTATAAGACCCATTGTTCCTACTACTACTGGAACTGTCTGGGTATATTTCTTACACATTGCTCTCATTTCTGCCAGCAAATCTTGATATTTTATGACTTTGTGTCTCTCTGTACGCAAGACACTGAAGTCACTGGATATAGCGATTTCAATAATCAATGCTACTTTTGTCTTTTTTTCATTGTCCATTATATCTGGTTTTCTCACATCTATTTTTTTGAACTGTTGGTAATGGGTGAACACATATGATGTAGACTTCATCATTTTTTGTGATGCTTTGTGGCTCATGTTTCTAGTGTTTTTCAGCTACTTCGGTATTATAATGTTTGCACAATCCCCAGTGCAAGTCTTGCCACATTATTATGCCTTTCAGTATACAGTCCTTCTGCCATTAGTATGTCACAACCAGCAACAAGGTGTGCAACTGTTTCCAATTCTGTTTTAAAAAACCTATATTTGTCCATTTCTCCCACATGTTCAACGGACTTTGTAAACCAATGTGTACGTAGTCTACTATCTTGGGCCGCCAAAATTAAACTATCATCTTTTGGTTTGAATTCACCTCTCCATAACCATTCCTGCATTTAATCCTGATCAACATGAGGTTGTTCCAGGAGTTTTCTAAACTTGCAACTATATTTATGCATTTTTCACATTTCTTGCCTTCTCATCTGATCCTTCAGCTTATATTCTTTCTTTTGTTTTTGGGCACATTCAGCTGCTGGCTGTTTTTTGTCTACTTCTGGTTTGATTTCCATTCCCACTTCATGCCGATATGCATCTGCTAGACTAAGCAGAGAAGTCATCTTAGATTTATTTTCCCCATGTTTCAAAACTTTCACTATGTTTGGGTCTAGTGAGGTCAGCAGATAAATATGCAGTCCCATGATTACAGATCTATACATGTAATCAATTTCAAGAAGGCCCATACCTCCTTTGGAATGGGGATTATATAATGTTGGCATGCACTGACTTTTATAAATCATTTGATGAGCATGAAGCATCCTAATACTCTTACAGCCCAGCTGCCACATCCCACAACAAATCTACATTTGGGTTTTAGAGGCTAATCCCCAGAAAGGGACACCTAATACTCCTACAGTCCAGCTCCCTCATCCCACATCCAAGCTACATTTGGGTTTTAAGGGCTACTCCCCATAAAGGGGCACCAAGTACTCCTACACCTCTGTGAACTGCTTCTGTGTTGCTGGTCCATCTCTGTGGTTGACATGTCTTTGGTAGTGTCCCATATCTTGCCTTTTTTAGGGAGTATTATATATGCTACCCTTTGCAGCACCTACTTCAAAAACTTATTATGACTACCCACACATTTCCATCCTGCATCACTCCTTGCAACACCTGATCCTGATACAGCTAGTCTGCAGCACATTTTCCCATGAGACATATCCCATGTATCAGGAGGGTCTGCAGTAACACCTCTCTCTCCTTGGTAGTGAACTTTTCCAAATGATATGTGTCTAAGGGCCCTCAGCAAGCCCTGTACATCTATGAGTTATACATGTCAGTCAGTGGGTGTGTACGGCATGCTGTGGAGTTCACCTACCTTTGGTTACTACCCATTCCCTCCATCCTACAGCTGGTTATTAGACCCCTGAAGTGCTCATCACATCTCCCTTCTCCCATGTACATACTGGAGGAATGGGCATGGCCCCTGTACAGCTCTTCCTGTAGCTTGCTATTGGCCCCATGTAGTACTATACACATCCTGTTAAATGCTCCCCCCCCCCTTTCCAGTGCATTGCCCTGCCTCATCCTGTCTATGATGGGCATTATGTCCCTTGTGGCTTTCCCTACCTTAGGTGCCAGAGGCCCACAGTGTAACACCACATCACAGCTGGACATAACTGTGTCATGTCACTGTGTTCTGTTCCCACTCAAAAATACACCATGGCATCTGTTTCACTGCTATTGCCATTCAAAATAGGTGCTGATTACAGTGCAGGGGTACATTAGCAGGCAGGTTTTCTTCCTTCATTATTTGCATCTCCAAGTTCACATAATTAATGCATAATGTCTTGCATTTAACAGTTTCTCATCTGTATGTGTTCTCATACAAAATGGCACCCGATAAATGTATCAAATAGCATCATAGTAAAAATGGCCTCAATGCTCAGTGGTTATGCTTTCAGTGAAGCTACCCATGAATCACTGAACCATTTAGGCAGCACATGACTACAATGTTCCTGTACTTAGCTTACACAGGCCCATAGCACCATCACAGTAAGATACAGACATTTGCTAGCTCTCTACTGTATGTCACATGATGTCCCTGTGTGAATGGGAGCTAACGCTGTACGCTGTGCTTTTCTAATTAACTAAAGTGAATAAACATAGTGCACTGTGGTGCTCCCAACTGCAGAACTGCAGCATGGTATCCCATAATTACAATATATTCTTGCTCTTCCTACACAGAGACATTGCTGAGTGTCTACTGAGGCAGTGCAATAGTCACTTCTGCAATGGAGATAAATTACCGGTATAGATACTGTGACCTGTGGTAGCATCACCCTAACCTGCTTTAGCAGTGGAAGGCAGACCTCAAGAAGAGAGGTACAAACATGCCACTAGAGGATGAGATGTTCATACTTTGTTTAAAAGCAATGGAGGAGTGAATGAGCTCAACTTGGCAGAGTGTTACAAAAAGCAGGTGCAATCTTTTTGCAAACAGGGTTCATATACCATGTATGCCAGACCAATGTACAGCTGCAGCTGTATTTGTACTCTATGTCTGTGCTAATATGTTCTCTTTTTATCATCCTTCTGTTGGTCAAGCTCTGTTAGAAGTGCTGGCCAGTGCAGGCCTGCCTCCCAGCAGGAAGAAGGAGGTTACCCTGCTGTACATGAGATGGAGGTGTTTCCAGTGGCTTCTGTGCCCCCCCAGTTGCCTTCCAATATCAGCTGAGGAAACTAGTGTCTATTGAGGTGCATCAACAACAGGATTACTTCTTCAGCACTGTGGAGCACTTTCTCTCATAGCTTGTTAAGTTGTATGACTAGCAGACACTAACCTTCAGGGCACTGAAGATGTAACCTGCCCACGATATCAGCCATGGAAGGGATGGATAAACGGGTATGTTGCCCTAAGGCCCAGCCTGGTATCTGTTCATGGACTTTATCCTATCTCTATCCAGGGGGACTATATTATATAAACGAACGAGTAAAATCTCGACTCACCTTTGATCGACCCCTATTTCCTGCAGTTCCACAACATCGAACAGTCAAATCACTGATTTCTTTCCAAGGGAAAGAAATCTGTAGCCCAAACATGCACACCACATCACAACAAATACTATACAAGTGGGGGGCTTCACCCCCTACACCTCCCCTAATTAAATATACTAACTCCGAGATCGCACTACAGTCAGGAAAAGGGCAGAGTTAACAGAACGGTCAACCGTTTGATTTGGCTGTTCGATGTTGTGCAGCTTTGGGAAATAGGGGTTGATCAAAGGTGAGTCAAGATTTTACTCTTTCATTTATATAATATAGACCCTATCCAGGTGCACCTTTCATTTATATGTAATTCATCATACTTTATCTGCTGTCCAACATGTGCAACCTTCCACATCACCAGTTCTCCACTCTCTGTGTTCATCTACTTTCATTCCCCAATTTTTGTTCAATTGTCTGTCTATATATGCATATTATGTGTCTGTCTGCAATACCGTATTATAGCACATCTTTTACACTGAATTACCGCAGAAAATGAGCCATTAAGTATTTGTCCTTTACTACTTGGCTCCTCAGAGTCGCTGCCTTTTTCACAATTTTGGTTCTATTTCATTTACTACATTTAGTTTTTTTTTTTTTTTTTTTTTTTTGGATAAAATGTTTATCTTTTGTTGGTGTATTCTCCACTTCACTTTGCACCTTCCACATCTGCCACATCTGTTTTTGCTGGCTGATTATTGAAAACCAGTAAACTGAAAACCCTAAAAAATACATGCAATTTTTTTTTTTTGCAGGGGAGAAGTACCCCTACAAGCCCCATGCAGGGAACTCAACCCCACCCTGTAAATTATATATACCAACTCCTCTGTCACACTATAATTAGCATTTTGAGGGATTTTTTTTATTTTCTATCTGCCAGCTCACAAATTTATACCATTGTAGTGAAATTCACTGTGATATTACATTGCTGAACTGAAGCCATTCATCAACAAATGTTGCAAAGACCTGTAGGATAGCCCAACTAAGTGCAGCATTGCTGCTTGCCTATATTTTCCATGTTATACATTGTGATTACTTACTCTATTTCTTTTCCATTTTGATATCTGTGTGTGTATATATATATATATATATATATATATATATATATATACACACACACATGTATTTTATATATATATATATATATATATATATATATATATATATATATATATATATATATATATATATATATATATATATATATATATATATACACACACAAACACATATTTTATATATATATATATATTTTTTTTTTTTTTTTTTTAATGTCTCCATTTGGTTTATTTAACTTTTATTTATCCTCTCTCATGCTTATCCAAAAAAATTGCCCAATTTTTTATGGTAATGAACATCCTGTTCATCGTTTTGGTGTCTTTTTATTTGTAAAAAATTTTTTTGCTGTTGTTCATTTTGCATTTCCTAAAATTTTAATTGTTCATTTTTTTCTTTCAACTGCTCCTTTTAGGGGTAGCCACAGTG
>NC_056741.1:1154349728-1154454728 GCF_019279795.1 Protopterus annectens | reverse complement strand
ATTATTTTGTTTTATTAACTGAGGTAGTAAATAATATTTGTCAACCAGGGTAGTGTAGCAGGTCCAAAAGTGAGATGTCAGTCCAGAAAAGATGTGAAACCCCTATATAAACACAAGTTCCCCATACAGCATAGTCAGACAAGAATATAATGTAATGAAACCACATAGGGTGATGCCATGGAAGGTAAACATAAAATTATAATATGTCAGTAATGATGAATCAATCCCACAATCTTGATACTCTATAAAATAAAATCTGAGCAATGCTAAGTAGTGGTCAGCTATGCTAAGCTGGTGTAAGCATTGCTTAAATGTAAATGCTAAGCAATAAGTAGCCCAGCTAAGCAGATTTGCGCATTTGTAAGCAGTGCTCAACATAGCTTTAATCACTGCCAGCCTTAGCTAAGTGGGTTTGCATGTCACTTAGCTTAGGTCAGCATATTCAAAATGGTCCAATGATGGCAAAAAGTGGGAATTTGGCCCTATTTAAACCTCACAGGTGGGAATACAGCCATAACCAGTTGTAGCTCATCTTTGCAGGCATTATGGCTGGTGTAGGAGAGGGATCACACTTTCAGGTGCAGTGCTGGGGCATTCAGGAGTCCAGGGTCATGGTTTGACTCCTAGTGAAAGACCATGAGGAGAGACTGCTGCAGGGCCAGTACCAGGGCTCACAATACAAAGTGAAGGCTTGGGACCATCTCACACATGATCTCACCAGTGCTACTGGTATCCCTCAAACTGGTCAGCAGGTCCAGCACCATTTCATTGACCTCACGTGTAGGAAGAGGGAGCTGTTGGACCAGTGGACCCAAGATGCATGGACAGAGAATGTCCCAGCAGTGTGTATCAGTATCAATTAGTATTTACCAAAGTCCAGCCTGCATATGTGATCAATAGGTATGCATAAATGTTTCTTTATCTCCTGTACAGCTGCAGATGAGAGGGCTGCGAACATAAAAGCCCATGCCAGCAGGTTGCTAAGGCTATGCCGGGAGGCTGGTGAGTACAAATCTAGCTTTCAGTATTCAGGGCAAATAAATAGGAGTAGAATATCAATTGCCAGTAGGTTAAAATGTGTACTGTGTGTAATGAATAATCGACATTAGCAGAGTAATAGTGATGTACAGGATATCTGTCAATAAAGTGTCAGTACCCTTCAATACAACTAAAACCCCCAGACTGCTGTATTTACTTTGGTATGTGGTGGTGTGAATCTAAATATGTACAGGTTCTGTACAGCAACTATGGCTCTGAGAGCATGAATTAATTGAGGCTCATCTGACAAAGATTGTGGAGCTGTAAAACAGGAGATCAACTATATGAAATGTTCCATGCACCAAGATCTGATCCCTGAATAGTAATGTATAAAGTATTATACTGTATCACCTACAGCAGTGCTTTGTGTTAACCATTGCTTTCCAGATTGTAATATGTCAAAGTAATAATACACATTACAAGAACTATCTGCCATGCATGAATGTCAGAATTACAAGGTCAGATTGTCCAACCAAGACTGTATTAGGCAGAAAACAGTCAAGCAAAAGACAGCAGCTCCTCAATAGTGCACTGTGATGAAACACAACCTTGTTGTACCTTTTTGCACAAACAGGCATGGTTCAAATCCTGGAAGTGGTAGTAGGCTACATACATAATTTCACCGAAGAATATGTAAATATGTGTAGAAACAGTCAGGTAGTGTTAACAGAAATTTCCTCCATAGGTCTGCCAGTTAAGGAAATGTTTCTATTAGCTGTAAGAAGGCTGTACTAATACACTGTGTACAACACTTCCACTGTCCAACCACAAGGCTGCAAATGACAGCAAGATAAATACATACACCAAGCAGTTTCTTCAGATAAATGTCCCTCAAGTGTCACGCTGTCACTGCTGCCAATACCCAGGGTGACAGAAATCCAGGCAGAGTATAGCATTAGAACACACACACAGCATGAGTGCAGGGCACCCCTGTCAGTGTCACATATGTAACCTTGAATATGTGAATATGTGTAGAAACAGTCAGGTAGTGTTAACATATTTCTTTAACAGGTTTGCCAGGTAAGGAAATGTATGTATTAGCTTTAAGAAGGCTTTAGTAATACACTGTGCATAAACATCCCACTGCCCAACCAGGCCATAGGTAGATGTAAAGTGAGGTCATACCTGGAGAGTAATGATCAGTACAGTTGTGAACAACTAACAACTGAAGCCTACATATATATATATATATATATATATATATATATATATATATATATAGACATTTCTCTCTCTCCCCCGCCCTATCTGCACCAATAAATCATACACATAATCAACGGGTTAGTTTTTCTCCAAACCTATTGTTGGGACATGTGTCCTATTGTTCTACAAATATTGAATCATTTGATTATTAATGTTCCCCATTCAAATACTTTCATTGGTGGCCTGTTGCTATCAATGTAACTTGCATGCCATTATAATGCCTACTGTGGTTCCATGTATGCATGTGATCTGTTTGCTATGCAACTGTTTCAAATCTGTTTTATGGGGTCAAGTGGAACACCCATGCATGCTGTTATAACTAATCTTGAAACGTGTTCTTCATAGCTAACCAACATATTTTTTTAAAAATCTCAACAACATAGCACATCTGGGAAGGCAGATCCCGGTGGATCCACCTGTCCCTCCTCATCTGGCTGTGGCACTGGGCCCCAGCACTTCTGTGACCCAAGCCGGTACCTCATAATCCATCGGTCCTGCACCACCTTAGGGTGGAACTGCCTCAGGGGATGGGGCACATCCTGCCCTGGGAGCAGGCGTGGACAGGAAATGGTCACCCATAACCAGGTCTGGGGTTTGGTGCGTATCACCATCCAAAAGGACTTTGGTGGACAGCTACACCAGATTGAGGGCTGCCTGGTGCATCTTGAGGGTCAGCCTGCCCCTCCTGTCCAGCCCCTAGCACAGCCACCTTTGGGTCCTTGAAGGTGCAGTGGTGACTGCCCATGGGTGGGGACCTCAGTCCCACTGTATCCATTTAGGGGATCATGGGCATCTGATTCCCAACCATCCTCCCCATCCAAGGTATTCTTGGGCCCTGCCCAATTTACCTCCCTAAATATACCTACTATCCTTCCCCAACATCCCACTCTCACCTTAAAAAAAACGGGCATCTGTTCCCCACAAAAAAATTACACACCATACATAGGTGTCCATTTCACACACGTGTCCACTAGACACATGTAATCTGGTCCAACTGGCTTGACAACACATTACTATTGTCCTCACCCCTCTCTCAGGGGTTTGAGTGTCCAAATTTGCCTCCAAATTCTGTAGAAATTCACAACTGTCACTGTAGAAGAAATGGACAGCTATGGACTTTTCCTACACCTGTCCTGCATATCCCTAGCTACCTTTCATACTGTACTTCCCTCTGCATGCCCCTTTTTTCAGCACTTTCCTATCACCCCTTTTTCTTTTCTTTATTAAGCGGCACTAAGTGAAGCTAAATCTGATTAACCGTAGCTTGGTATTGCTTAGCATCGCACAAACCTGTGGAAATCCTTGCAAACCCATTTGCAACTGCTTCAAAGTGCCTTAATCACTCTATATCCCTCTAAGTTTGTTCTGCCCAGCAACAAAATAGTCATCACTGCCAAATCTCACACCCAGGATGCTGTGCTCTACAATCACAGCAACATACCACTACACTGTCTGAGCTGTGAGAATCTGCAATGTTTTAACAAACATATCATGCATTCTGGTCATTTAACATTAATGAAAAAATCATCAGCCCCAAGCCTCAAACCCATGACCCTGTACACTATAGTCAGAGCAATGTACCACTACACCATCTGAGTTGGAGGAATTAATGCTGCCTTTTCAAACATATCATGCAACAGAGGCATACAACTTTAGGGAGAAAGCTCTCTGGAATCATCCATGTGTTGTATATAGAATATACATATACAAACACACACACACACATATATATATAAAACGCATATATGAAAAAGTAGATACATAATATAGATATACATATATAAATATATAAAGAAAGGAAAAAATATAGATAGATAGATAGATAGATAGATAGATAGATAGATAGATAGATAGATAGATAGATAGATAGATATAACATGCAGTGCAGTCATACCACAGAACCATCCCTCTCAACCTCTTAGTGCAAGAAACCTGTACAAAGGCTTTGCAATGGGGGGAATGGGCCACATATAGTGACATATTTCAAATATTGCTATTAGAAACAAAGACATTTCATACAGCAACAGGGTGCATTTCAGCAGACAATTACTGAAGGATATAAGGATGGAAATTGACATGTTATGTCATTATTTACTAATATAAATCCTTGGATCATCACAGTGATTTACTAGACAAATACAAATAAATTGCGGAACAGAACAAAAGTATGGGCCAAACATCTGGACATTCTGTAAAAATCCTGTCAGTGGAGAGGTATGCTCAGAAGCCCTTAGAGCACTGAATCTGGACCAAGCCTGACAAAGTGGGATAAAGGCATGAAAATAGGGACATATCCAAAATACATGAGTAGATAAGCTGATGTAGTAACACTGTATGTACTAACATACATTGACTGAAATATCACAAGTCTGGGACTCAATTGCTTCTCATTAGTTAGTGACCTCACTCCCCAAATCATCCCACTATGTGTCAGGAATGCACAACAGTTATGGGGACCAGACCAAAGATATCAGCCAGACAAATGGACATCCTATGAATATGTGAAGATAACACAACATTAGGGAAACTACACTAAGCTACCAAGCAACGTCCAAACTACAATCAGACTGACATAACACTAACCAAATCCAGCTCTGGAGCTGTACACATGTATTTGCAAATATAAAAGGCACTACAGGGATGTAACACTTGTGGAAAACAGATGCTGGTGTTAAAGTACATACCCACCACCAATTGTACCACAGTCACAGTGACATACCAGTAAGGAAACTGAACACTACAGTATAATGACTGTGTGAGTAACAATATCTCATTTGTCACTCACACATTACCCCTACATATACTGTCCCAAGTCACAGTGTAGTTGGAATGTTGAGGTGTTACGGGACATGTCATGGTCTGCCCATACAAACATATACAAGTGATAGGGAACCAGAAACCGCAGCAGCATGCACAGTCAGATAGAAAGGGCCCATGACACTCACATGTACCCCCCTCCCAACACACAACCCAAATAACATGTACACACTACACTACTACACAATCCTGACAGCCTGTTAACAATGGCCAGACATGCACAGACTTCTCAAATGTACAATTTCCCACAGAATGAATAGGCACAGGACTCATATCTATGGCTGCTTCCTTGTTACATGTCTGGGGGTCTACGACATCACTGGGATGGTAGCAGGAATGAAGGCAATAAATAATGATACTACATACCTCTGAACCTCTTAGTGCATGACATCTGGACAATGCCTGACATAATAGAGGGACAGAGGCCCAAACACAGGGGTATATTGGACATATTGCTGTTATAAATTTAGACAGTTGCTGGTGTTACTGGGTTTGTTACAAAATATGTTTTCTGAGAGTTATGAAGTCAGTGACACCAATAGATGTTAGCATTTACTGACTGCATTCCCCAGAGTATCCTACTGATTAGCCAAGGACAACAACTGTCTGGGGAACAGACCAAACATTTAAGACATGCATCTGGACAGTGTCTAGGTCTCTGGACAGAGTAGAGTTATGACCGCAGTCATGTAACAGAATGGAAATCCCCTGACAGCTGCCAAACATGTCACCCACCTCCTTATGAAACACAGTAAGACCAACACGACACTCCCCTACATCAGCTCTGGGCAATTACCCATGTATATTCAAATATAGCATGCACTACAGGGATGGAACTGTAGTGAAAAGCAGATAGTGGTGCCAAAATGTCCACCCAAAAACATTTGCATCACAGTCACAGCAACATACCAGTACCCAAAATAAACTCTAGAGTAGAATGACTGTCTGAACAAACATATCCTGATTGCCAATCACACACTGCACAGACATATACTGGCCAAAATCACAGTGCACTGGGAATCCTGAGGTGTTACAGGATATTTACAGTCTGCCCGTACAAGCATACAGACTTGATAGATCACCAGCAGCCACAGAAGCATGCACAGTCAGATAGGTAAAGGATATATGGCACTCACATTTGCTACTCTCCCTAGCCAGTCCAGCAAACATCTACACACAACACCACTACACAATCTTGGCAGTCTGTTCACAATGGCCAGACATACACAACTGTCATATGTACAGATTTCCACAGAATTTCCAGGGTGTGGAACCATAATCCTGGCCACCGCAGCATACCATGGCCAGGAGTCTGCTAGGACACTGGGAGGATAACTTAAATGCAGTCGGTGATTAATGATATACCATACCTGCCCAGCACCTCATAGTGTAGGACATCTGGACAACACATTATATATTTGGGGACAGAAGGTCAGAAAGAGGGACATATCACACATAATGGTGTTACAAACTGAAACAGTAGCTGGTGTTACACGTGTTGTTGTAACATAATATCCCTGAAGGATATGATGTCTGGAACACTATTGCATATTGACAGTTAGTGACTACAACCCTCACATTATCCTACTGACCCCACAAAAACAAACGTTCAAGTAACACACCAATCATAATAGGCAAACCTCTGGCCAGTCTGTGAAGAACATGCCAGTTGAGAGGTATGTCAGAGGCATATCACTGTCAGATGTCAAGTCAATCAGTAAATGCATGTCCAGAAGAACCATGTCAATCTAGCAACCCTCCATGTGCATAACAGCACTAATGACATACAATCTGTACCCAGTTCTGGAGCTTTGTCCCCCCTGTTGTTGAGCTGTCTCCACATGTCCTGTCCTGTGAGGTATTCCCACCTACTGTCTGTGAAGCTGTAGCTCCCACACCTCCATAATGTCCCCTGCACAGGCAAGGAAATGGGCAAGGCCCACATGAAGGACATCCCATATGTTGGAACAAGGAGTAGTGTCCAGGCCCACACCACAAAACTATGTGGGCACCTACATAGCTATATTGCCTCAGCAATACCTTGGGCATCATCAACCCCCTCATGGTAGGCTGAATACCTGCAGTGGACAGCAGGAATAAACAACTACCATCATAGGTGGAAATAATCGCATGATGGGCCAAAAAGGAACAGGTGCCTCACTGGAAGCCATGTTACCTTGTTCTGTACAAGCAAATAAGGTCACAGGTGATGTACCCTAAGGCTGTCTGAGTGCAAACCAGATACATCCACCAAAGCCAATCACTAGGCCTTCCAGACACGTGTCTGCAATTCCAGAGGCAGCACACATATCTGCTCTGTAGTGGTGGTCAATAACACAACATACACATATGCCATAGATATAGGCAACCAAATGCAAACAGGTGAAGTATAAACATCACTCCCTGTCCCCCCATAGGTACACATGAGCATGTACAGCACCTTCCCCCCTCCCCTCATGATCAGGAAGCAGGTCTGTAATGCCCTCTCAAAGGCAACACATAGAGGTCTCCATAGGCCTGATATCATTCCTAGTTGCATCCTACATGAACACAGGCATGGGTTCTCAGAACCATTCTGCAGTATAGTCAACCATAGCCTGAGCACTGGTGACAGAAAGTTGATAGAAAACAGGTTATGCATTATCATAAATGTACTGAAGGATACAAGTCTGAAACTGAAATCTATGTCATTACGTCATGACAGCAGTCCTCAATGACATGGCCAAAAACCTCAATACTCTCCATTTAATATAATAATATAATATTAATATCCAATAGGAGATAAAAATATACAGCTCAAATCCCCAAACCAAGATAGTGTAGTCATCAGAGTCCCAGCTTTGCATGCAGATGTACACGGTTCGAGTACAACAACAGGCAATCCAATTTTATATGGGAAAGCAGTGTTAAAAGTACTATTTTCATATTAAAATATGTAGTAAGTTTAATTGTCACCCAGGATAGCATAGTTGGTGTATAATGGAAGCGTGAGTGCATATAACATGTGAAGCCACCCATGTATACATGTGTCCCATACAGTATTGTTACACCCATTGCTACTGAAATGAAAGCACATAGACCCATGTCATGTAATGGAAATCATATACACTTACTAAATGAAGTCATTAGTGTGATATTTTATAAGAATGAACTGTGAGCAATGGTTAGCAATGCTCAGATATGCTTAGCAGGTTTAAGCATTGTTCAAATGTGAATTCGAAGCAGCAGGTAGCTCAGCTAAATGGATTTGTGCACTGGTAAGCATCACTAAGCAAAACCTACACTGTTTAAGTGCCTAATAGTTTAACCATTTGTTGGCATCACTTAGCATCATGCAAACCCACTTACAACTGCTTAAAACTGCCTTAATAACTTTGTCTGCATCAGCCTCTGTTCTGCCAAGCAACAAAATGAACAGCCCTTGCAGGTCTTGAACCAGGACCCTGTACATCATAGTCACAACAATTTACCACTAAGCCATCTAAGCTGCAGGATTTTCTGCTGTTTTTCAAACATATCAATAGGGAAGAAAGATTGTGGAATCACTAATGATTGGTATTTACAATCATATATATAATAAAACATATACATATATAGACAGATAGATATGTATGGAGATACACACATATACATACATATATATATATATATATATATATAAACAATATATAGATATATTACCAATAAAAACTGAGGTGTGTGTGTGTGTGTGTGTGTGTATGTGTGTATATATATATATATATATATATATATATATATATATATATATATGTATAGATATGAAAATATATACATATATATAATGGGGATACAAATATATGCAAGGGAACGTAGGAAAAAAGAACAAAACAATACACACACACACACATATATATATATATATATATATATATATATATATATATATGTTCATTTTTCCATAACATGCAGTGTTGACATACCTCAGAACACCTTAGTACAAGGGGTCTGCAACAAGCCAAACAAAGTGGGGGGACAAGGGCATGGAAATAGGGACACATTGGAAATCATTGGGTAGATAAACTGAGGACGTTGCTGCAGTAACACTGTCTGTCCTAACATATGTTGAATGCAATATCCGATGTCGGAGAAATCAATTGCCTGTCATTATGTAGAGTCCATTCCGCACATCATCCCACTGAATTGTTAGAAATACATACCTGTCATGGGGACCAGGCCAAATATATGAGCCAGACAACTTTACATCCTATGAACACCTGGAGAGTTGAGAGCTATGAGTGCAGTTATGTAACATTAAGGAAACTACACTAAGTTGACAAGCATGTCACTAATCACTGTCCAAAATACAGTTATGAGAACAGCAAACTACCCAAGGCAGCTCTGAGGAATTACACATGCATTAGCTAATACAACACGCACTACAGGGATGTAACTATACTGAAAAAAAGATACCAGTGAGAAAGTGCATACACACATCCAGTTGCACCAGAGTCACAGCAACATACCAGTAAGCCTACCAAACACTACAGTATAACAACTGTGTGGACAGATATATCTTGAATGACAGTCACACAATACCCCTACATATACTGTCCCAGGTCACAGTGTAGCCGGACCTGTGTGGTGGTATGAGACATGTCTCAGAATGCCCATACAAACATGTACTGCTGATAGACCACAAGTAACTGGAGCGGCATGCACAGTTGGATACAAAAGGATGCATGCTGCTCACATCTGCCCCTCCCACCCTACACAGGCCTACTAATAAGTAAACAGTATGCTGCTACAAATTCTTGATAGGCCATACACAATGGCCAAACATACACTAACCTCCTGACTGTACAGAGTTCCACAGGTTGTCCAGCCTTTTCCCTAATATTTAAGGCCCCTACCCCAGAACATGTGTGGGATTCCACAACATCACTGGGACGATATCAGGAATGACAGCACTAAATAATTATAGACCATACCTATCCACCTCATAGTGCATGACATATGGACAAAGCCTGATACAATAGGGGTATAGTGGCCCAGAAACAAGGGCATATGTACAACCGTGCTGTTATAAACTGCAAAAGTCATTTGCAGTTAGGGTTATGGCTGTGTGGTAACACAGTGAGTGTGTCATAGCCAAGGTATGGCTTTACATAATTACCAGGTCTATATAACAGTTATTGCATGTGCCACAGAGTTTATAGGGTTGAGCGGTGTATACAGGTAAGTGTATGGTAGTAGACATCAGCAGCTCTTGTAAAGTGGACAATGGGAAGTGTATTGGGTGCAACACACCTCAGCTTGTTTAAATCCACACCCCAGAGGATATTGTGTCTATCAAACACACAGCAAATACAGTACACACACACACACACACACACACACACACACACACACACACATGCATGCACAGGATCACAATTGCCAGTGTTTGTTTAGGAACCCCTACCCATCTAGTTAGTGGTACTATAGTGTTAGGCAGTAATCGCAGGTGGCACAGAGCTTATAGTATGGAGAGTGTTCTACAGTACATATAAAGTGAATTGCATCATGTGCCCTTGTAAGGTATAGCAGTGGGGGTGTACTGGGTGTGAATGAATTCAAAATACTATCACGCACAAGTCTACACACTCCAAAACACTGCTATACACACCAATGCACACACACAAATTTGCCAGTACTATGATTAGCAGCCCTACCTCTCTAGCTATTCATTCCATACTGTTATATAGCTGTTGCACACAGCACGGGGCTTATATGTCTGCAGAGTGTCTACAAATACATCTACAGTTGATGTAAGAAGCAGCCCTCATAGAGTGGAATGTAGGACATGTGCTGGGAGTACCATGCTCTAAAATTGTAAACCATGGGTACCCAATGGATATAGTCCTTACTTAAACACACTCAGGATACTGGTCTTGCACAAACACACACACACATATACACACACATTTGCCAGGACAGAGATTAGAACCCCTAACTATTTAGTTATTGCTACTAAACTGATATGCATTTATTGTACATGCCACGGAGCATGTAGGGTGAAGTGCGTTCCACGGTTGCGCTAAGGTGAACAACATCGCCAGGCCTTATAAAGTATGGCAATGGGAGATATACTGGGTGAGAATGGACTCAAAATACTCTTACCTACAGGAATATACAAAATGACAAACACAGATACAGTCAGGAATATACACAATGACAAACACAGATACAGTCATACACATATTTGCCAGAACTGAGGTTAATAGCCCTGCTTATCTTGTCAGTCAGTCCATACTGTTACACAGTTACTACACACAGCACATCCCTTATTGGGTTGAATAGTGTCATCAGATACCTCTACAGTTGATGGAGACAGCAGGCCTCATACAGTGGACATTGGGACATGTACTGGGAGTACCATGGTCTAAAAATGTAAAACCCACTTCCATTGGCTATGGTACTCACCCAAACCAGGATACTGTTGTCACACACATTCACACTTTTGTCAGGACTGAGATTAGAACCCCTACCTATCTAGCTATTCGTACTACAGTGATATACATTTATCACATGCACCACAGACCTTGTAGGATGAAGACTGTTCCATGGCTCTTCTATTGTGAGCAACATTACCAGCCCTAAGTATGACAATGTGCAGTGTACTGGGAGAGTGAGGCCTCAAAATGCTGTCTCCTACAAATATACACAAACACTTGATAAACATACACAAACACACATACTCACATTTCCCAGGACTCAGTTTGGAATCCCTACCTATGTAATTATTGGTACTACAGTGTTCTGCAGTTACCACAAGCACCAGGGAGCCTATAGGGTGAAGAGTGTCACAGGGTACCTTTAAAGAGTATAACATCACCAGCCCTTGCAAAGTATGGCAATGGGGGTGTAGTGGGTGAGAAGGGCATCAAAGTACTTTCACCTACAACTTTACATGCTCACAAACACTTTTATACACAGTCATGCACACACACGTTTGCCAGTACTGACATTCATAGGATCATGTGTTCATGGGTGTGTACCAGGCTAATGGCAATGGAGCCATTACAAACCTAGCCCATGGGAGTACCCTGGCATCATGCCACCTGACATTTGTCCACAGTGCATTCTATCGACTATTGCCACTTGAATGATCTCCATGGTGACAGTTAAATTCCCCATCCACTCATCCAGACTTCTCTTGAAAAGGGCCAGTGAGGTGCTCTGATTGACATCTACGTCACATATATTCCATAACATGGCCAGTGTCTGGGTTATGGACCTATTCCCCAGCATGTTCTGTTAATTGTGTTAATGAGGTTTTAGTCTCCGTACACGTGGTGCAGACAGATTGGGATTTCACTAGATGTGGCATTCCTAACAGTGCTGGTCAGACATGGCTTTGTCAGTCAAGCAGAGATCACATGAAATTAGCCATGATGTGACTGAGAATACTTGGTAGTATTGGACTCTGTCCATATAGTAGAGTTGTTTAAGACCTAGGGGCCTATTTGTGAGGTACATTTTCAGCCTCCCCAGTTGTTGCAGGTGTCTAGTGAGATACATGGCAAATAGGCCATTGTACTTGATGTTTGGCCTAATAAGGGGAGAGAAGAGGGAGACACTGACTTCTTCATTCCTGGATGCAACACCCTTAGTTATGAGATGCGCCACATAGAAGGACTTTTTGTCCACAGTGGCAATGTGGTGGTCATAAGAAAGGTTGTTGGCAACCTGTATTCTCAGATGTCTTATAACGACTTCTGTGCCAAGTGGACTACCAGTGATGTGGTAATTTATGGAAACCACATTGATCCCAGAGGGGATGGTGAAGCATTATTTGCCATTGAGCCTAAGGCCAGTGTTTGAACAACCGTCATAGGTCTCACTGGGGACTCTATGAAGGATGTCAGCATAATTTGGGGATGTAAACATAGCACCCACCTTGCAGTTGTCTACAAACATTGTCAGCCAGAGTCCCTTTGTGCTGGGCTGGATGTCAGAGGCGTACATACCGTACATGGAGGGATCCAGGACCAGACCTGCGGTACTCCACTCATGCCTGGTCAGATGTCTGACATGGATTCCACTGCCTTCACACTGTGGGTTCCATCCAAGGGCCAGTTTGCAACCCACCTAGTGACAGAGTTGATGCCTAGCTGAGTGTGCTTGTCTATGATTCCTGAGTGGGAAATGGTATCAAAAGATTAGAATCCCCACCTATCTTGTTTTCAATACCATCCTGTTACATAGTTATTTCACATAGCACACAGCTTATAGAGCTGCAGAATGTCTACTGCTACCTCTACAGTGGTTGACAACAGTGGGCCCTGTACAATGGACATTAGGACATGTACTGGGTGGACCACACTAAAAGATTGCAAACCCCCCACTGGATATGGTTCACAACCAAACACACACACACACATTTGCCAGGACTGAGATTCAACTCCCTACCTATCTAGTTATTGCTACTATAGTGTTATGCATTTATCACACATGCCACAGAGATTATAGGGTGAAAGGCATCCCAAGTTACTTCTAAGGTGAGGGACATCAGCATCCCTTGTAAAGTATTGCAATTGGAGATGAACTGGTTGTGGATGGCCACAAAATACTGTAACCTACAGATATACACACACATACACTCACACACACATTTGCCAGGACTAAGATTAGAACCCCTACCTAACTAGTTTGTTGCACTATAGTAGTACGCAGTTATCTCAAGTGCCACAGAGCTTATAGAGCTGATGGCTGCCCAAAGGTATCTGTAAAGGTGATTGACATCAGCAGGACTGCTAAAGTAGGGCAATTGGAAGTGTACTGGGTGGGAATGGCCTCAAAATCATTAACCTACAAACAGACAGACTTTTACATTTGCCAGGACTGAGATTAGAACCCCTACCTAACTAGTTTGTTGCACTATAGTAGAACACATATATCACAAGTGCCACAGAGCTTACAGGGCTAATGGCTGCCCAAAGGTATCTGTAAAGGTGACTGACATCAGCAGGAATGCTAAAGTAAGGCAATGGGAAGTGCACTGGGTGTAATGCCTCAAAATCATTAACCTACAAACACAGACTCACATAAACACACACACTTTTACATTTGCCAGGACTGAGATTAGAACCCCTACCTAACTAGTTTGCTGCACTATAGTAGTTTGCAAATATTGCAACCACCACAGAGCTTATAGGGCTAATGGCTGCCCAAAGGTATCTGTAAAGGTAACTGACATCAGCAGGACTGCTAAAGTAGGGTGATAGGAAGTATACAGGGTGGTACACAACTCAAAATGGTACAACCCAACAGGATGTTTCTCACACACAAACATGATCTTACTTGCCAATATGGAAATTAGAACCCCTGCCTGTCTAGTAGTTTGTACTATAGTGTTACACAGTTATTGCACATTCTACAGAGATTACCAGGCTGACACCTCACCAGAGGTGCTGAAAAGGGGAATGACATCAGCAGGACTGAAAAAGTAGGGCACTTGGTGGAAAACTTATCAAAATACTTCTTCTTACAAACACACACACAATTATACACCCACAAACACATTTGCCAGATCTGAGATTAGAACCTCTGCCTAGCTAGTGATGTGTACTGTAGTGTTACGTAGTTCCCACATGTGCTATGGAGCTTACTGAGCTGACAGCTGGCCAAAGGTGCTGATAAGGGGAATGACATCACCAGGACTGATAAATTAGGGCAGTGGGTGAGAAACTTATCAAAACACTTTTACTTACAAACATACACACACAGTTATACACCCACAAACTTGCCAGATCTGAGATAAGAACCCATGCCTAGGCTAGTGATTTGTGCTATAGTGTTATGCAGTTATCACATGAGCTAGAGAGGTTACTGGGCTGATACTTGGCCAAAGGTGCTGATAAGGGGAATGACATCAGCAGGACTGATAAAGTGGGGCACTGAGAAGTGTTGTGGGTGGGAATGGCCTAAAACTGTTTCACCTACAAACAAACACACACTCCCTTCCTCACAGACACACAACTGTCACACACGCACACACACACACACACACACACACACACACACACACACACACACACACACACACACACACACACAATTGCCACTATTGAGATTAGAACTCGTACCTCTCTAGTTAGTTGTACCATAGTGTTATGCAATTATCGTGCATGCTACAGAACTTATAGGGGGATAGGTGTCCAATGGTACTTCTAAGGTGAATGACAGCAGCAGATCTTGTGAAGTACGGTAATGTGAAGTGTACTGAGTGGGAACAGTCTCCTAATACTTAGGCCTATGGACACACACACACACAGGCAGGCAGGTGATGTGATATTATAAACCCAACCTCAGTACTGCTCAGTACTGTTACACAGTGGGGCTTACCTTTTATGCTGGCACATGCAACTGTTTACAACTGGTATGCCACTGTCCTCAGCAGGACATCACTGTATGCCATTCAGGGTATCCGTGTGTGTGACTCAGTCTGTCTGCGTCCCCCTGTCTCTCTCTCTCTCTCTCTCTCTCTCTCTATCACTGTCTGTTTCTCACTTCCCCACATCTATGTGTGTGTATGCTTGACATATGTTATCTGTTGCCCATATATATATATATATATATATATATATATATATATATATATATATATATATATATATATATATATATATATATATATATATGTGTGTGTGTGTGTGTATGTGTGTGTGTGTGTGTGTGTGTGTGTGTGTGTGTGTGTGTGTGTGTATCTCATGCAAGAGACTCAGATATATCACATATAGGCCACCTACAGCTAGGTGCGGGTAATCCTGTCTGATGTGTGTGTGGGGACAGTTGAGGTATACATAGCTGTCTGTATGCACAGACATATATACACAATACAGTCATATATTCCAATGTGGATTCCATGTCCTGTGATTCTCTAAGTGTAGAAGCATGCCCAGTGTGACCTTCTATAGTTAGAGTGAGACTCCATTCCAGAGATAGGTGTACTCCAGTTCAGGGTTTTGCGTGCTACAGCCATACCTCTCAGGAATACACAGGACTTTCCTCCAGGTACTGGGTTTATTTAGCAGACATTTTCTGACATATCTGTAGTCTGACACTGCAATGCATTGTGTCATTACCTAGTGCCAGACATCCTCAGATCATCACAGTGCTTTACCAGAGGAATACAAGTTGTATGATGCATATACCAATATTATGAGGGCAGCTATGAACATTCTTGCCCAACAAGGTCATTTGTGAGGTGTGGCTATAGCCAATTGAGTAATGATGCACTGTGTAAACAGTCCAGCAACCTGGTGATATACTGGCTAGAGATCTCCTGCTTGTGTGTTATCTTTCTTACCTGAAATGTCATATCCTTGTGTGGCCATACCTCTCACCTGTACATTTTTTGGCAGGTTGTCCAGGTGTTTAGCTAGAGGTTTCATCCTATGTATACTTGTGTTTTTATGGCACATTAGTTACATATAATTGAATATTGGTGTTATAAAATAATGACAGACATTACTGTTTCAGACTACATAACCTTCAGACAATTCCTGCTACTGCAAACCCCTCACCCTACCAACTTTCTTAGTATGTAAGGTTGATATTTACAACACATGCCTATCATTGTGCCTTTGTTCCACTTTTATTTCTGCCCTTGTCTAGACATCTTGCTGTCAGAGGTTGGGAGTAATGGGTGTGAATACAGAGTGCATTCTACTGTGCAGGCATGTCCATTAAATGTAAAAGCAAACATAAGAAAAAAGAATTATTGAGAATAACTACTGGCAACAGTACCAAAAAGCACTTATATTCACAAAAGCCTTGGCACCTCAGCTATACATCCTTCAAGATGTCCCTTATATGTGTAGTAGATGAAACCTCTAGCTAAACACCTGTGACTTCCAGGTATGTCACTGTGACTTCCAGGTATGTCAGTGGCAGAGCAGTGGGTGTCACTGACATGCAAAACAGTTGGCACTGTAGTTATCTGCACATGGCCCTGTCAAAGACAGCACTGTACCTAGGACACTACAAGATGACTGCTAGGAAGACATGCTGGCCAGATCCTGACAGTATTAACCACACATAGACATTGCTCATTGACCCCTGCATATTGTGGACAGGCAACATGTTTTCAAGTGTATTGGTACAACCCTGCCAATCTGTGCTATGCTGCTATTTTCCTGTAAACATACATGTTATTGCATTTGTATGGGTATATAGGGGGCACACCTGTCAACTGTACACATATTTGCACAGACTGTGCTGATATTTGCTTTACATTTTTGTTCCATTTACCATACTATTGCGCCCTGTCTTGGGGACTAGAGGCATATCAGTAAAGAGCACAGGTTAGATTATAATGTCATACAATTGAGTTTCAGACTTCTTACCCTTCATAGCCTTTCTGCAACTGCGGGTCCTGCTGTGCTATTACTGTGTGAGTCTGTAGGGGGTAATTCAACATTGCCACCATTTGTGTGCCTTTACCAGACATTGCTCTGTGGTTTTCTACAGATAACTTGCTGTGTGGGTGTGAGGGGTGGGTATGGGACCCCAACATTGATATCCATGCCTGTGACCTATGACCCCCCAGTTAGTTGCCCCCACACATATACTGCAGTGGGATGTGCCACCTTGGGTAGTACTGAATAGTGTGTGGATGGCAGTTTTGGCCAGACATTTCCTGTTGTCCCACATAGCTGTCAGATGTGTGCTGCTATCCCAGTAGGCCACTCCATTCCCTTGCATGCATGCAGCATTACCATAGATATGCTATCAAAACATACTAATCCATTTATTGTTAAGAAGACTGCTTGCAGCAGTTGTGAGGATGGTGTTTGAGGGCCGCCTATGTTGGATGCACACAGTACACTGCCTATAGATGGTAAGTTACAGGAAATGTGATGTGTGTCTCATCCATTTTACTGTGCGAGTCAGAGAAAGAAGTGTCGGTCCCTACAGTGACAGTGTGTGTGTGCTATGCGTTGCCTCTTTGCCAAGGTCTGAGCATACTGGGCATGCCTCCATCTGCCTATAGGAGCAGGCTCAGGGGCCTCCTCCTCTGAGTCTCTCTGTGCCGGTGGGGACCTTGAAAATGGTGGTGGGCTGTGTGGCCCTTCTCCGTGCTGTTCCTGCTGCAGCTGTTTTCACTGGATCATATTGCGTAGCATGGCACATACTATGAACATGTGTGCACATGTGGCTGGAGAGTACTGCAAGGCACCACCAGATATGTCAAGACAGTGGAACCATGACTTGAGCATCCCAAACACATGCTCTATAATGATCCTGATTTGTGCGTGTGCCTCATTAAGGCATTCTTGTGTGGGTGTGTGTGCATTTCAGATGGGTGTCATCATTCATAGCTCCAGTGCATAGCCAGCATCTCCCACCAGATGGCCATACGGGATGCCCCCACTGGCAAATGCCTGGTAAAGCTGTGACAAATGTCAGATGTGGGAGTTGTGATAGCTTCTAGGACTGCCAGCACATACATTCATGATAATGTCCTGGGCATTGCACATGGCCTGGTAGTTTATGGAAGGGAATCCTTTGTGGTTTATGTAGACCCTAACCTGTTCACTGGGTGATACTTTGATGTGGATGTGCGTGCAGTCTATGACCCCCAGTATCTCAGGGTATTCTGCTACATGGTGGAAGAGACGCATATTGCTGGTCCTCTACTCATGGGTTTTGGGGAAGTAAATGTGCTCACCCACATGTGGTAGCATGGCATAGAGGAAATGGTGGAGTACCCTGGATGCAGATGCCTGTGAAACCCCCATGATGTCCCCAGTAAGTCTTTTGAAATACCTGTAGCTAGAATTTTTAAGGCTACACATACCTTGGTATCCACTGGGATGGGTTCCCCTCTGTTGGCTCTAGGTCTGAGTTGAGGCTAGCACAGCTCAGTGATTTGCTGAAGTATGTCTCTGTCCACCCTGTAGTGCTCCACTATCTCAAGATCATGTACCCCCTGGTAGGTTACCCTGGGTCTGTACACTCTTCTACTCCTCCGCCTTGGTCTCTGATGGTTGTCAGCATTATCCTCCTCTCCACCCTCAGCCTCTAGCATATACTGATGGATCAAAGCAATGGCAGTCCCTAACATTTTTCCAGTTAAAATTCCCCACATGTGTACACCAGTGGTGCAGAGTTTGCGGAAAAAACAGACTGTAAGGTGTTTCCATATTTTATACTGTTGTGCTGCAGATGCTGCCTGTATGATTGGCTGACTATGATGCATTCCACCTGCTAGCTATGTAATTTGCTCTTGATTGCTTTTATTCTGCTATTTTCCTTTTTTTCCTTCCCATTTCCTTCCCTTTAAAGCCCCGAGGTGTGCCGCGCAAACCCGGTGCCCAAATGTAAACAGTCCTGCTATTTCTGTTTTTTTTTTTTGTTTTGTTTTTATTTTAGACCCAGTGTGCACCACACATACACATTTAGCTAATGTAAACATGAAGAAATGGCTCTCACTGGACACAAACACGCTCTTAATTTCATGGAATAAGATAATACAGCCTCAGACACACACCCTTGCTTAGCTGTGCTTAGCTAAGCTTATCTGTGCACCATAGGGCTCCAATGTGCTTACAACATGCCTGACACACCCCCTTTTCATGTCTGTCGCTCCTCCTAGTTACACTCCTACATGGTTAGGTGCAGTTTGGCACTTAGAAGATTTTTGTGATTCAGTAAATTTCCCCTCATTTGCATACACCACTGCCTTAGACCATAGTTACTGCACTAACACAGAGCCTTTCTCATTGACAACCACTGTTCCTGGTATTGTTTTTACTTTGCTTTGCATGCCATAGACTATAATGGTAAAATGCAGATTTTCCTTAAAATTGAGTTTTCAAGGGGTTTTTTTTTTCGGCACGATCCCATGTGCGAGCGGCGGCCCTATGCTTAAACGGCAGAGATCGGCCAAAAACAAACTTTGATTTTTATGAAAATGAAGCACAGTTCCATGCCAATGGCCATATATTTGGCTGTCGGCATGCCTAAAGACTATAATACATGCTTTTTGTGGAGCTGTCATACCTCCGTTTTGTTATTTGCAGAAATGTATTAGTTTAGTAACCAAATACATTTCTGCAACTAACACTGTTCTTGCACGGATATTTGCCTGCTTGCTGAATTGCTAATTCAACTCATTTGCATGGTTTTCACCAGCAAATGAGGTAATTAGCATTCTACATTGGTTTCTCTACAAGAACAGTATAGGGAGGCTTGTCCACGTCAAAACACCAGTTTACTGGATCGCTTGGTGGCCATATTCCATGCAGGAGTAGCTACACTGCATAGAAAAATGACTTTATTGAATCCCAGGGAGTATCTTTAAACTCACCAAAAAACTCTTCTAAAACCAATGACCCCCCCCCAATAATAAAATAACCACCTCAAACTCATCCCCTAAGGATTTCAGCACACACCCCTCACTCCACAATGATACAAATAGCAACACCCCAACATTTTCCCTAAACCCTGTGCCTACCTCACTAGTACTCAAACTGCTAAACAAACTAAAACCTTGGTCCTTATCTGCCGATAACCTCCTCGCTGAATATCTGAAACTTGGTTCCAAAGCAATAGCTTACCCCATCAGTATTCTAATTAATATATCTATCTCAGGGTCTGTAGTCCCTACCAAATTTGGAAAAAATCCATCATAACCCCATTCCACAAAGGTGGGAATACAAATGACTTAACTAACTATTGACCCATCTCCATTCTCTCATCATATCTCAAATATTGGAAAAAAACACCTCTGTGACAATAACCTCCTTGCTCCTACCCAACATGGTTCTCAACCAACACCTAGTACTACTACAGCCCTACTTTCTTTCACCAATACTGTCAACAAGGTTCTGGACACTGGTCTATTAATAACAGTACTTCTATTAGATCTGTCCAAAGCTTTCAACACAGTATCACATAAACTAATTCAGCAACTTGCAACCTTAGGATGCTCCCATCATACCCTCACCTCGTTCTCCAGCTATCTGAACAACAGAAAACAATCAGTTAAATGGCAAAACACTAAATCTAGGAACTTAATCAATAAAATAGGTGTCCCACATGGGTCTATTCTCAGTCCTCTGCTCTTCAATATATTCATAAATGATCTTCACTCTGTCTTCAAAATTCACTCATTCAAAACGCTGATGATTCAGCTATCATATCCTCCTCCTCCAATAACGTCTCAGATCTCCAAAAAATAACACAAAAAGCCTCTTCATCCATAGAAACTTGGCTTCATGAAGCACAACTTCTACTAAATCCCAAAAAATCTAAACTACTACTGTATTCATCTAAACCTCCTCCACACAACTTTAAGATTTAGTCCCATAATAGGACTGAAATTGAAATGGTAAAGTCAGCAAAATTACTAGGCATTACTATTGATGATAAACTATCTTTTGAACAACATATTCTAAACACAATAAAAAAACACTTTAAACTATGTAAACTCTACAGACAGAAACTATATATATACATGGATAAACCTACAAAAATAAAATTGCCAAATACCCTTCTACTTCCATTCATCCTCTGTAGTTCTCCCATTTTTACAAACCTCCATACATCTCTAAACAAAAAACTATAATCATGCTATTACAAAATAGCAAAATTTGCCACTGGACTACCACACCAAACTCACCACTGTCAAGTCATCGAGAAATTGAAATGGCTTGAATTTCCCCACTTCCTTCACTACACCCAACTAGCCCTAGCTCGTAAATTAATATACAACCCAGATAATTACCCTTCTATGCACTCCATTGTACAATTCTATACCCCCATCTGAAATCCTTGATCCACAAAAACAGCTACTAAATGTTTCCAAACCCAATAAAAGGGCTGAACAAAGCCTCTATTTGCACTCTGTATCCAAACTATGGAACACCCTACCATCCTCTATTACACAGTTAGATTCTTTAAAAAAAATTAAGCTCACTTTAAAAAGTTAATTCCTCAGCAAACCAATCTGCCCCTGTACACATAACCATAGACCACCTTAAACTACTTCTAAAACATGCTAACTAGAATGACTCCTGTCCATTTTAAGTAACTTTTTCTCTTTCTGAGAATCTGATCTAATTATACACTTGACTTTCTCCCTTGTAATCTCATATGAAGCCAAACACCCCATGTGTTAACAAAGATTTTCTTTCTTTTAAAAGAAGGTACTTGAACTCTATTAATTTCCATTTATACAACTAAAACAATCTAGATTGTATAAACTTTGTACTTTATGTATTTAATATCTAGAAATTTGTGTATGTGGTAGTACTGTATATTACATTATACTAGATGAATTCTAATCTTCAAAAAATTGTATATAAACTGTTGGTTACTGTCTTTTGTAAATATTATACTGTCTTAAATCATGTCTTTGTTGTAATTGGAGCTTTTCTACCTGACCCTCCTCTGAAAATGGGTTTCTGACCCAGTGGACTTTCAGGTCAACAAATGTTAACAAATAAATAAATATATATATATATATATATATATATATATATATATATATATATATATATATATATAAATATAAGTCTACTTCTTAAACTCGAAATACTGAAATCACGACTTTCAGTATTTCAAGTCGAGAATATCAAACCCTCAAAAACACGAAACACCACAATCATGAGCACTAAAAACACCAAATCTCAGAAAACACAAATAAATACATCACCCTCCCCCAAAACAGCACAAACACTACAAAAACAAAACTGATAACACCACCATACGTTTCTGCAGGGGGGCAAGCCCCCTGCACCCACACACCCCCACTACTTATATATACCAACTCCGAGGTTGTACTAACTCGAACAAAAAGGAGCACACACCTTCCCTGACTTACCCTACACTCGCACTGCAGACAGTCATATTTAACTCACTAATAACACACGAACACACGCTACACGTGTACAAAAATCATAGCATTCAGCACTCACACATATACACTCTCACTCACCTACCCCAAACTACTTCTACAAGTCCCCACAACAACTAAATATTAATACATTAACACTAAAGCCCTTAAAATTTGAACACCTACCTGAATCTCTGTACAGACATGAACATCACCTGCCATACCACACAACCCTTAAAGTGACAGCACACACTGAATAACACACCAAAGTAAATGCAACACAGATTCGGTAAACAAAGATTCAAGATAGTGCAGTTTCGAAAAACTGCACTTTCAACATTCTCGACTCGAAATACTGAAATCAGAGATTTCAGTATTTCGAGTTTAAGATGTGGATCCATATATATATATATATATATATATATATATATATATATATATATATATATACATGTGCATGTGTGTAGGTGTGTGTGTCTGTATGTGTGTAGTATGGAGTCCTCAGCAGGGGCTACTGTATGAAAGCCCATTTTTGGACTTTTCGGAGGGAATCAAGAAGTCCTTTATGGTGGCAGTCAAATTGTTATCCTAACTGACTCATGACTAGATCCAGTACGTGAAAAAAGTCCTGAAAGCTTATTTTTATCCACTATTCCTGACAAACCTAGGCTTACTCTCATAACCAGCACATGATACATAGATAAGGATCTAAAATTTTAATAATAAGACTGGTATAAAAGTAACAAAGGCAACCCTAAAATGCAATAGAAGGAAGGTGGAAGAGATCTTAAGTTTATGGGAGTGTAGATATCCCAGAGTCACTGAGTCTGAACCTTTATTCTTGTGTCTAAACATCATGGCTTTGTTACATTTTATACGTTCTTTCATCAGTGCAGTCAGAAAACAGAAGCAAACCCAGTGCCTTTTGTAAGAATTCTTCACAAGTTGATGTGGTAAAACTGGCTTCCTGCTACAGAGGTAAGGTGCCCAGTCTTGCCAGTTAGAGTTTGAGTTTGGCAGTGGCCCTGGATTGCTGGAATAACTGGCTAGAAAGAAATAGGTGGCAAAACCCTTTGAAATAATCTCCTGCCCTGGGGTCGAGAGGTACTAATGTATTATCACTGTTTATATGACTTCTGCCTGCCTGGGGCAGAGAGGGACGGATATAGTACCACTGTTTATATGACTTCTAGCAAAGAACAGAGGTCTTTCAGTTATGGACTGTCAGGAATGGAATGAAATGTAACCACACAACTTCCTGCAAGGTAGATTCATGTAGACAATGGGCGAATATCATTATGCACATACACCTACAGGACAGTGCACTTGGGATAATGTCAATCCCTTCTCAAAGTGACACCACTCCTGCCTGCATCTTCAACCATTGCTGCCCAGATAATATTGAAGCAATAAACCAGAGCTATTGCATCTGTCCACTGTGCAGTACCTGGCTGACCCAGCTAACACAAAAAGAGGTTAATAATGGAAGAAGCAGATTGCAAAGCAGCTAATTATCACTGGAAATGGTGGCAAAGGACCCAAAATATAACAAATAAAAGAAAAAGCTTTCTGTGTTGTAACTGATCTCCATAGACATGACAAAGGGGAGCTGGCTGGTTAATTCACTGGCAGAAATGACCAATGCCAATATAGATGGTCTTATAACATCTGGAAAATAAAGTGACCATGGAATTGCACATTTATTCTGGGGGAGGGGGTAGGAGCATCAGATATGAAACTGCAGCAGTGTAGCTTTATGTGACCTAACACAGACATGTTCTTGGGATATAATTTAGGAGCTTCCAATTGCTACCATGTATGTCTATTGAGAGAACACATTCTTTTGCAATTTTAGAAAAAATACCTTCGTATGAGGGCACAGCTGTAAGTGGAATGTGAGACAGGAGGAAGCCAATATTTGTGAGAGCCTGCAATAGTTGTCAAAAACCAGAAGAAAGATGCTTACTCCAGCTAATGCTGGAAGGAAGTATATTTTCTGACACCTGAACAGCTGTACAATCTCAGGAAAGTATTTTGTCTATGATTTCCTGGCACCTCACCCAACATGAAATTGTGTGAGAAGAGTCAAATATAAGGTTTTATGACAATCATGAGACATGGTCTTATGTCTGTTACTAAACTATAGCCAAAAGAGGCATGTATTTCTGAGGTGACCAAAACAGCTATCAGAAAGAAAGCTGAACAGAAGTATTAGAGCCCCATTGTGTTAAAGTATTAATCCCAGTTATAACAGCAACTGCAAATGGTGATTCGGATTTCTCAGATTTAAATACTCTAGGTCTTCCCATTCCTAGAAAAATGAGGACATTTAAAAACATTCTGAACAGTTCAAATATGTAAATACCTTTTGCCCAGTCAGACTAGGAAATGTATACAATTCCCAGTGACTGCTTTACTCAACCTCACTCTTCTTATGCAAACCAATAATTATCATGAGTGGCACATAATGCTTTTCCATCATATGTTCAAAAATGGCTGTTAAATGTTAAACCACATAGCATCATTGTTCATGAATTTCATCTCTCAGGTAACAACTGTGTTTCAGACAAAAAGATGTATGAGAACAAAAAACAAAAAAAACATATCTTGAATGCCTAAATGGTGCAGGGGAATTGCAGTGAAAGACTGTAACTCATTGGAACAAAAAACTGTACAGTACAAATAGTGACAGAATTAAAATGCATGGGATAAATACAAGACAATTCTTATCAGGGGTGAGTGAAAACAAAAAGTTGTTAAGCAAACACTTCCAGCTTATTCAGTAGGTAGGAAAGTGAAGGTGCTAAGACGACCAAGCAGTTCTGCTTAGCAATCAAAATATTTTTCTATATGAAATCAAAAAATGTCTGAGCTACGTCATCTTTAAATTTTAGACTTAAATTATCTGTACTATATGATATTGTGGTGAAGATGACATTCATGTTCTGAAAAAGTGAAATATATTTGAACATTTTTCAAGGGCTCAGTTTCTAAACTTCCATAATGACAGCACATCCAGTTGTTTCCTTTCTACAGCACAAGAAACAAGCAAACAAAAAGAATCATATAGAATCTGACAGTCAATAAGAAGCCTGCACATTTCTCAATCTTTTAGTAAGCTGCAGATACAAATGCTTCCACTCCCATAAAAATTCCTTTCTGTCAAACCAATGTCTGGCAGTTCGTGCAGTGGACCATACCTCTCAACCTCTTAGTGCAAGTAATCTGGACAAAACCTAAACCCAAAAATAGGGACAGATTTTTAATATTGCTCTCATGAACTTAGAAAGTTGCTAGAATAAGAGGATTTGTGTTAGTATGCATTTTTCTACAGGATATGAAGTCTGAAACTCAAATGTCTATCATTTAGTAAGATTTTTCAGAAAAATCACAAATTTTATGAGGAACAGAACAAAAGTATGAGGCAAAAATCTGGACAGTTGAGAGGCATGCAATGGACTAAGACAATGAGCTATATTGAGCAGTCTAGGGTTTGGTTTCTCCCAGCCTTCATATGTTTACAGTGTATCTCTGAGCAGTTCACTTAAACAGACAATGCTTTGGGTTAATTGGGCTAGGCCCCTCAATGGTTCTCTGGACTGCATGCTTAGTAATTCTTTATGTATTCTTAAACTCTCTTACTATTTTTGACATTACTTAATCTTGAAGGTTGCACCAATCATCTTGAGGAACCTCTTCTGAGAAAAAAAATACTTCTGTGAATCTACTCTGAGCAGGCTAGCTTCTGTCTTCAGATGCTAAACTCTTGAAAATAAACATTTCCTTTTCTTCTAGAGTGAGATATGTAATTGGACTTGGTAGATCCTCTTATGATACTAATAACTTTGTACCATGACTCTCTTTTCCAAAAGACTGTGAACAAAGGTCTTCATCTCACTCAATGTTGTTCCTCATGCAGATATTAAACAATTTAATTAGTGACCTCTAAGGTGACTCCCTCCTGTCTATCACCCTCCAAAGCTGTACTTAGCAGTCCTGATGGAGTTTTATCAATATTCTATAAAAATATTAACAAGCACTGTTGCTTAGTATGTTTCCGACTTAGTTAATTGGCCTATCACTTTTTTCCCAGTTTCACTGCTAACAGATTTATATATGAGGGTCTTCCGTTTGGTATCTGGAAAAAGGTACTCCTTCATAAAGGAGGAGCATTAGTTGCATCAAACAGCAATCATCCCTTATGAACTTGATTTCTAGTGCTGATGTCTTTTCCCCTTCCATCCCACCAGTCTACCCTGCTGCATTTTTATACTGCTTGTCTACATGTAAGTGACTGGTAAAGAAAATTACACCCATTTTATCTTCCCTTTATATATTCGATGTTGCTGATTCCAAGCCCCATCACCACCACCCACCCACCCCCCCCCCCACACACACACACACACACACACACACACACACACACCACACACATGTACACAAGCATATGTGCCTATTTTGTCAGGTTTTTTTTTTTTTTTTTTTTTTTTGCAGCCTTGACAAGTCCTTGGTCCTTTCTACGTATCCTTTTGAATCATCCCTCTTTTTAAAATAATGCTGTTGCTTTATTTCCCAATTTATTTATTTGAAAAGCAAAACCAGGAACCAGTTGTAGCCATGACTTGAGATTGCAAAGTAGAAGAGAAAATACTATGTAAGGCAGGAGAAGGATGTAGTAATAAATATATAATGTAGCATTGTCAATCACCAATGGAATAAAAATGTATAAGGGAAGCACACTTATATAAAATATTTGCATGTTAGTGCGATTGTGTCTACAACCTGCGAGCTAGTCCTCCGCTTAAGTTACACATCTGCCTGTCATAAAGCAGAGCTAGCACTAGGTGGCACCTGAGTGCAGAGTACCTACTGCTGTTAAAGTTGTGCTGTCTGAATGTTAAATACAGGAGGAGATAGCTATGCAACATCTCATGCTACCATGAGCTCTGTTCCAGTCTACAGAAGATGGATGGTGAATACTTAGCTGTGAGATTAGAGACCTACTGTGATTTGCACAAGGAGAAGTATCCAGGCATGGATGATGATACAAAAGCAGGCAAGTGCAGGACAGAACCGTAGATTAAAGTGTTTATATCCGAGTGAACAAATGGTATGGTTCCTCATCCGCTCGCATGGAATCAGTCCACCCCATTGATTGTGGTTCCTTTCTGGGAAATGTCATAATTCTGTACATCATGTTCAAAAGTGTCCAGGGTCACCTATGGTGAAGTCAGTGCTACGAATGCAGAATATGTAATCAGGTATAAGTGTCTGCATGCTGTCCTTTCAAGGCCAAGCCTCCAACATAAGGATCATTTAATCTGATAGTTCACTGTGTAAAGATTAACAAGTGGGTGCAGATTTAGAATCAGTCAAAAACTGTAACATCAGGAAATGAAGAACAGCTACCGAGCGGATGGGGAGAAAAGAAAACTTGAATTTATAAGATAAACTGAGTCAAATACTGACTGTGTTAAGTGGTGCAGCATAAGACACCCGCATCCTGAAAAATAGACTAGCAGGTCCAATCAGAGGACATGAACAATGAGAAGAAAATAATTAGTGGTATAACAAATGACAGTGAAGGAGTAATAGGGATGTTCATGAAGAAAATACAGCCATTGATGAAAAAAGTGTCAGGACTGAAAAATACATCAAAAGTTACAGAAAGAGAAAAACTATGCACTGGTAAAAACACCAGGACAATAGCAGAAATGCTAAAATCTTTTTGTGTAGGCAGAGTCCCAAAAATCATTGCTTTTATGAACTGTAACAATATGAAGGCCTGGGAGAGACAACCAGAAAGGGGGCACTCAAAATATGTACAGTGCAAAAATGCATGCATTTACTAAAAACTACTGGATATTAAATGCTGCAAGAAGGCCTAGAAGCAGTATCATCACTGCTACTTATATTCATATCTTATAGGATTACTTCAGAAAGCCACATGCTACAAGGATGACCACTAGGAAACAGACTGATGTATTCCCTCCGCCTTTCTGTTTTCCTGGAGGGAAAATTGGATCATAATTGACAGGATTCCCAGAATGCAGAGGCCTTTCTTCAGTTAAATGTCCCAATGGCTAGCCCTAATTTAACTGGGATAGTAACACTGGAAGAAGACGCAGGATCCATGCAAGAGTTTAAAAGGTATCTTGACAGTCAGGTAATGTGTCTGAGAAATCATAAGGAAATAAAGGTGAAGGACAATGCAACAGGAAGAACCACAGGGGACTGATGAGGCAACAGAAGATTCAGTGAAAGGCAGTTGAGGGTACAAACTGGAATCTGCCTCTAGAGAGCACTGAATAAAGCCTGCACTGGGAAGTGCAGATGAAACCTACAGAACCACTGAGATGTGAAAAAAAATGTTTGCCCAAGGTAACAGAAAAGAAACTGGCATTGTCATTCATACACTCAAGTAAGGTTCACATCCATCAAATATAAACCACTCTGAGGTTGTGTGACCACAGAATATGCTATATATAACATAGGATGAGATTAAGTACTGGAATCATTCCAAGATCTTAAAAGAGTAAGACCCACATGGAACCAGGTGATGAACAGTGATAAACATGCTGATAAGACTAAACAGGAAAGGAAAGATGGATGGAAGGAAGGAAAGCAGATACTGGGTTCCAGTAAAATGGAAATAGAATAGTTTAGATGCTTTAGTTCTCTGACAGTGACAGATGTACTGGAAGCAGCAGTGGGTGAATGGGCTAGAATATAAAAGGAGAATACAACCAACTTATCGAAATATTGCACTTTTGGGTAAATAGAAGCAGTTAATAGTCTGCAGAAGAGGAAAGACATCACTATGTCAGCACTGGCAGGCTGGATAAAAAGCTATATAATAAACACCTGGAAGGAGATAAGGAAGGGAGGGTGAGCAGAACTAAAGGGGAAGAACATTCAAGCAATTAGAAAGGTAAAAAGGAGTATAAGATATGATGGACTGAAAGAAAATGAGGAGCTGTGTGCTGATCTTACAGTACAGAGTTAAGCAAGTTTAAATATAGCATAGTATGGAAGTGAAGAATAGCTGGAAAATGGAGGATAAATGTTAGGCAAGGAAAACTGTGGCATTATAAAGACAAAGAAGAAGAGGATAGAAGGCATTAAATATTGAAAATTAAGTCAAGGAAGGACTATCCTGTTAGTGGAAGACAAGACATGATTATGAGGGAGAAGGTAAGAAGGCAACATCCTTGGGATAGTCACTAAATAATGTTAAAAAGAAGAACAAAGCTAACAAATGCAAGATAAAGGCACAGTCAGCTTAGCCAAGTAGTAAAGAAAATGGGACACTGTTGGTGGTAAGAGGGGGCAGAGTAGAAGATACAAAATGAAATATACAAAATGCTGGCAAATACATTTTATGGCAGAAGTCATGGATGTAGCCTACTTCAATCATATTTACATATTCTTATGATTTTGCTGTTGATTGCAGCTGACCTGAAAACAGTAAACCACATTAAGTAAGATATACATTTCAGTATACTTTTATCTATAGTTGCTTCTTTTCATTGATGTAAAGTGTACAGAATATTAGGGTTCATGTAGCATCTTGAATTGTGTCAACGTGGTAAGAAAAGGTGACAGAGGACTCAAACCATATAGAAGTGTAGCTATGGATGGGGGGGTGGGGCAAAGAGAGCAGCCATATTGGGCACAAAGCATTAGGAGGCATGCTCAGTAAGTTTTTCTTTCTTGCTCTTTTAAGATTTTTTTGCTCCTTACCTAAATATGAGGAAGAGAACTGGAGGGAGAGGGCATTAGGACCTGTAGCTGCTCAAGGCAGAAGTGCCCGATCAGAGAACAGACCTTTTTTTTTATTTTCTTCCCCGACTTAGCATTGTGGAGTGCCAGAAAGGTGAGAGGCTCTGAACATCAAATAAGATGCTACAGCTCTGACAACATAGTCATAGGTACAATGGCTGAAAATTTCATGGAGAAAATGCTGAGAAGGCTAGTAGCATTTCTATAAGACAGTAATCTACAAGATGACAGCCAATATGGATTCATGAGCTGAAGGAGCTGTCTTTCAAAATGGATCCAGTTCTATCACTGAGTTACAGGTGAACTTGAAAGGAGAATACAGGAAGATATAGTCTCCACTCTTCAGTAAAGGTTTAGACGTGGCCTCACACAGGCAAATGATAAAAAAATGGAGTGTTTGGAGATAGGAATAAGACTGAGCAGCAAATCATAATCATGGCTGAACAGAGCAGTGCATAGAGGATTGTACTGAGAAGGACAATGTAAGACATTTGGAGAGTTACTAGTGGAGCACCACATGGACATATCATGGTCCCTGTACTCCTAAGTGTGATTGCCCCATGTATCTGATAGAACACAATACAAAATCAAACTATGTGCTGATAGAACAAAGGTAAAGCAGTGGGGGGTGGCAGGAAAGGTCTAGTGAAGGATTTGCAAAAGCTGAAGAAGTGGGCAGAATGGTGGCAACCAAGTTTCATTGCAAGCAAATGTAAAGTACTGTACTTAGGCCAGAGAACAGTGGTGTGAAGCATGAGACGGGGACGAATGCAACATATGGCAGCAGGGCAAGAACAGGATATTAGGCTGTTTATCACACCTAGACTGGGCCCACTGGGAACAGAGTGAGAGCACAACAGCAGTTGCAGACAGAATGCTGAGGTATAGTCTCATGGGAATAGAGTCCAGAAGCAAAGAGATAATGCTTCCAATCTACAGTGTCTTGGTCAGACCATACTTTAAGTACTGTATACAGTTCTGGAAACCATATAAGGAAAGGGACATCAGGCTCCAGGGAGAAATCCATACGAAAGCTAACAAATATTTTTCAGATGTAGAGGAAGGAAAATAACTTCCATCTTTTGATTAGCAAACACACAAGAAGCACTTCCTAAAGCCCAAAAACTAAACAATTATGCAAGTCTGAAGGCTGACTTCTGTTCTTGAAAAACAGAAAAGGGAATTTTCTTGTAGCATCTACCAATTGGTGAAAACACAAGGCAAGTTAGGCAATGTTCTGAGATGCCCATTTTTTATTTGCAGTTGGTAGTTTATGTGAGCCGAGTGCTTGAACTGTACCACTCTCTCCCAAATGTCTAAGCTTACAAACTGTCTCCACCATGAATAGTGTGATAAGGGATGAAAACACAAGCTTCTTGCAGTAAAATAAACAACTTCCAGTGGAATACTAATCGGTTTCTATCGTTAGCAAGTCCTCTTCCCCAGATACCAGCAAGTATACTCTGTTCGAAAACATTTTTAGCCTCAAGCACACTCAATAGGATATCTTATTATAAGCAACTCTGTAGGCTGCATAAAAAATAAAAATAATAACAATAAATAATTGTCAATTCACTTTCCCGCTCAGAAAATTCCTTCATAGCAAACTTGATTATTATTTTTTTTTTTAATGGAGGCACTGATCATTCTGTGCATGATCAGACTGATTCACAGCATGATGGTAAGACAGCTGTTGACTCTCTCCCTGTGTACCAGACAAGTTTTACCCTTGGTTTCTTTATCACTGTAGTGACTACACTGGCAACCACTAGAGCATATCTTTAGACTTAGCCTCACAATTAACACCATGCCCACAATCTGGAAGTAAGCCTTCATCAGACTTGTTCTGAAAGATCCATAACCCTCCTCCACCGAGCAGCCACTAGTGAACCATCTCCATACTTCGTACCCAGAGCCAGATCCAGCATGAGGTTGCCTAGGCAGTCACCTAGAGCCCTGTAGCTGGGGAGGGACCACTGGCCAGAGAGCTTTCACATTAACATTTTAGTTAATTAAAAAAAAAAAAAAACACTTCTTCACGCCACAGTGACGGTGTATTCTCCTTTAAGGAGGACCATGTATATGGCACACGCACGCCAACGTGGATGTAAACACATTCCACACTTGCACATAGAATTTAAATTAGCCATTCTATTGAGAAAGTGTGTGTGTTGCTGTATAAAAGAGAAGGTGTGTGTAAGTGTAGAATTTAAACTAGGTGTTTGTTGCTTAACGAGAAAGAAGGTATGTGTGCGTATGTGTGTGTATGTGTGTCTAACATACCTCTCAACTGTCCAGATTTTTGCATAATGTACAGATTTAGCCTCATAACTTTGGTCTGTTTCTCATAACATTTGTGGTTTTCTGGCAAATGTCTAAGGATTGAAGTCACTAAATAATGTCACATGAGTTTCAGACTTTATATCCTTCAGAAAATACATGCTAACACAAATCATGTTATTCTAGCAACTTTCTAAGTTAAAAAGAGCAACATTTAAACTATTTAAAATACGTCCCTATTTTTGGGTCATTGTATCCCCATTATTTTTAGGCTTTGTCCAGATTTCTGTGCTAAGAGTTTGAGAGGTATGATGTGTAATGTCCTATTGGGGGGGGGGGGCAGGTTAGTCAATTAACTTGATCAGGTTTGACCCTCTAACTTGGTTACAGGAAGCAAGAGCCTGAATCCTCTACACCAATTATCAGACTGCTGAAGGAATTGTGAGTTTGAGTTTCAGTGCATTTTCAGGGAATTGTGAGTTTCAAGGGAAGTTTATTGTTGCTCATGCTAAGTCTGTTTTCAATGTACAACTAACCCTTTTGTTTATCAAATGGCAGTCAGTGTTTGTGCTGCAGAATTTGAAAGTAGTGTTAGTAGCATAATTGCCTTTGATAAAGAGGGCTGTAGATTCTACTCCCATACCGTGTAGATGGAGTGCTGATATTGCAGTGTCCTTTTGCTAATTATATGATGCATTGTAAGGAGCTATAGGGCTTCTGCACTCCTGAGTGTGCCAAACTCTGTATGAGATGTCTATTAACTATGAACTTGTTGTATGTTTGTCAGTCATTCCCTATTGCAATATTACCAGCCTACCAAAATGTTTTTAATGTAACATAGGCAATTAATTCTTCAAGTGCAGCAGGCACTGAATTTGTAGATAAAACATTGAAATGCAAAGTTGTTTGCCATTATCAAGCACTGCACTAGTGACAGATCTCTTTAATGTGGAATTATTCGGATTACTTTTACTTCTGCAGAGATGGTCATAATGACTGATATTGGTGGATTGCAAAGATAGAAGTTTTAGTAGCCTTTTATGGTTGAAATATTTTGAAGTGGGTAGCCTTTTCATTATTGGGTTCATACATTTTGTTTCATTGCTTACTGGAAGAAACTTCAGAACAACACATTTAAAACACATTCTAACAAGTGCTGCTGTATTATACAAGGAACATCATTTAATGCAATCAGGAAGGTGAATCAAATAACTCATACATGTATGCATGGCCCTAAAAATGTGTGCATCGAGGCTATGGTTTGAAAACAGCCCAAAGGTAAACAATCCTCCACTGGCCAGATGCATTTTCTTTGAATGTGGGTTTTAATGCCATTTCAATTAATGTGAGTTTCAAGGGCAGAGAAGTTTACTGCATGTTTTCATTGTGAGACTGCATTATTTGTTTAGCAAATGGCTATCAGTGTTTGTGCTATAAAAATTTAAATTAAAATTTTTATTTCAAAATCTGTGACCATTATAGAACTAAATAAGAAAACAGTATGAACACTGACAGGCTTAAACATTATATGGTAACTGGGGAGAAATAGCCAATTAATAGAACACAGGAATGGCTGGGGAGGGGGCTGCTCCTGGCGGCCCCAACCTATTACCCTGCCAAAGGCCCCATTTGACCATGATCTGTCTTTGTTCCTACCCTCAGCAAAATACTTGAAAAATAATTTGTAACCAACTTAACTCATACCTAAAAAAATAGCATTTACTCTTCTAAAACAACATGACTTTCTGGGCTGGAAGGAGTACATTAACTGAATTCTATACACTGGACTCTAATGAAGATATACTTAGGATTATAGGATCATAGGTGGTTACTAGGCCCTTATAAGCCTAGCCAAGAGTTTATCCCCAAAAAGAAACCTCAGTCAGCATCTGTTGCCCCTGGCAATGAGGGACACAGGTGGAACCCCTGGGACAAATTTGTGGTTTCCCATCCACTCATCAAGTTGTGCTTGAAGAGAGACAGTGAAAGAGACTCTGTTTAGCATGTATGGGAAGTTTATTCAAGAGACAGAACAGGCTCTGGGAGACAAACCTGTCTCTCCAGCAGGTTTTGTTGATGTTGCATATTAAATTCAGGCCTTTTGACTAGGTAGTGCGTGAGGAGTTAGACATATGGATATGGAGCATCTCTAGTAGGGCAGAGTCCAAGATTGCCTTGTAGATGAGACATAGATCACCCCTGAGCAATCTGTATGATACCAAGTAGAGTGATAGTGATTTGAGCCTGTCTGCATAGGACAGGTGTTGGAGGCCATGGATTCTCTTTGTGAAGTATTTTAGTGGCCTTTCCAGTTGATGCAGATATTTGGAGAGGTACATCCTAAATGGGGCATTATGTTCAATTATTCATCTAATAAAGGAGAAGTGTAGAGAGGTAATAACCTCTTTTTTTTTTTTTAGATGCAATCCCTTTACTTATGAGATGAACCAAGTAAACAGCTTTTCTGACCACTGCCGCTACATGACGATCAAGTGTGAGGTTATCAACCTGACTGTCCAGGTCTCTCACTACAGGTTGTGTGCTTAGGGGGTTGCCATCGATGTGGTAATTGGTAGTGGTCATGTTTTTGCCAAATGGTATGATGATATATTTTTTTGCATTTAGCTTGAGGCCATGACTTTGGCACCAGTCATTAGTTGCTGTGAGACCCTCTTGCAGTATGGTAACATCATTCGGGGAGACAGCATCCAACTTACAGTCATCTGCAAACTTGGTTAGCCACAGGCCTTTTGTCTTTGTCTGAATGTTTTGAGAAATAGATGCCAAACAGTAAGGGTCCCAGGACAGATCCCTGGGGAACTCGACTAGTGACATTTCTGCTATTGGAGGTGGAGGTGCCTATTTTGACTTTGAGGGTTCTGTCAGTGAGCCAGTTGGCCTGATGAGATAGGGATTTACACCAAGTTGTGTTAGCTTTTTGATGATGCCCAAGTGGGAGATTGTGTCAAAGGCCTTGCCCAAGTCAAGACAAGCTGTATGCACTGACTTTTCCTCATCCAGGGCCTTGGTGACAGTCTCAAAGAAGTCAACCAGGTTCAACAGGGAAGATCTGCCCTTGATGAATCCGAACTGGATGGGGTCAAGTGCTTGGAGTGCCTTTGTCCTTGTTTAGGAGATCCATAATAATACTCTCCATGGCTTTACAGATCAGACTTGTCAAGCTAATGGGGCAATAGTTTCCAGGGTCAGTAGTGGCACCACTTTTGTGCAAGGGGATGACAATGGCAGTTCTTCACTCTGCTGAAATTAAGCCTGTTTTTAGACTGTGGTTGAATAAGGTGCTCAATGGCAAAGCCAGTTCTTGCTGGAGATGGTGCAGAATACATCCTGGGATACTATCATGGGACCTGATAATATCCCAGAATACATCCTGGGATACTATCAGGTCCCATGAAAGCTGTGTTTTTTGCCTTGGATAGGGAGTGCAACAGTTGATCTACTGAGATGTGAGGTGTGGGATAAGTATCAGGGGTGTCAAAAGGGCCTTTGGGGGGACAGGGGGTGAAGTTTGCATTGAACCTATCTGCCAGCAGGTTGGCTAAGTCAACAGATCAGTGTAAGTGATACTGTTAAGTACTGATTCAGAACAAACCTGGGCTTTCTCACAGAGGTTCCTGATTTAACTGAAGAAGACTTTATGGTTTCCCTTTGTTTTGGAGGATAGTTTTGTTTCATAATTGGCCTTGGAGGTTTTCACTAGTGATCTAATTTGCTTGTTGAGGCTAAGGAGGGAGCTTTTCCAATTTGGAATTTGTTCCTTTTTACCCTTGGACAACAGTTTCTTCCTTTTGTTGTAAAGCCTGTTGATAGAGGATGTCCACCAAACAGGTTTGTGTTTCCTTGAGGAGAAGATTTTAGTTCTATTGGGTATGGCTGAGTCAATACAGTTGTACAGGTGCTTATATACTGCATTAGCATACTGTTCAGCATAGTTGTCTGCATCCTCTGAGGGGGGACAGTGGTGTGAAGCTACAAATACCCTCCCTTAGGAGGTTGTAGTCAGCTTTTGAGAAGTTTTTTTTAGCTTGATTATGGCTGAGGGGGTTTGGTGGGATAGAAACTTCGAATGAGACAGTCCGATGATGTGATCTCACCAGGGAAGAACATACTATGGAAGTGGTGCAGTGGTCACCCATGTTGGTGAGAACCAAGTCCAAAATGTTATTGCCCCTTGTGGGGGATGAGACGAGCTGGTCTAGTGCATTAAAATTGATGAAGTCAAGGAATCATTGAGAGAGTGTATTAGTGCAAAAACAGTTCACCCAGTCTATGGGTGGGGTAGTTGAAGTCACCACAGATCAGGGTGTTAGGAGGTACCTTGATGGGGGTCTATATCATGAAGTCTAACAATAAAAAGAGCAAACGCCACAGATCAGGGTGTTAGGAGGTACCTTGATGGGGGTCTATATCATGAAGTCTAACAATAAAAAGAGCAAACGCTCTTTTATCGAACACTAAAAACCGAAAGTAGTAAATGCTGAACACATGGAAGAGCGATTTGTTTCCCAGGGAGAAAAAATCGTTGATCCACAAAAAAAAAATCCAAACACAAAATAAAGTGGGGGTGAATCCCTACTTAATTATACCAACTCCGAGCTTGCACCACAGTGGAAGAAATGACTCTTTTTATCATTCAACTTTGTAATATAGACCCCCTTGATGGAGTCAAGTAGATCCAGGTAAGAGGAGTGGGTGTCCTGATTCATGGAGGGGGTATATAACAAGCTATAACTTGGATGGGTGTCTTGCCAACTGTCATTTGCTCATGGAGCAGTTCCAGTGTGTCATGTTGGCAAACAAATCTGGAGGTGTGCCTCTCCTTAATGAAGACAGTGACTCCACCACACTTTGTCTTCCTGACCTCATTTTGTGGTCGGAATATGTGGAATGAGGTATAGCCTGGTAAGGCAGGGGTGCTCTCCACAGCCCTAAACCAAGTTTCCATGACTGTACAGACATCGGCATCTTCCAGTGCAAGGAGAGACTCCAGTGAGTCCATTTTCAGGTTAAAGCTCCTAGCGTTAAGCAGCATGACCTTCAATTTGCTTTTTGACAGATCTTTTATGTTGGGAGGTTTGTCTTTGGGACATTGCCTAAAAAAGGCAGAATGGGGGAGGCGAGAGCCTTGGCCAGGATCTGGAAACCCAGTAGTGACAAGTGAAGTCCATCTCTGGCAAAGCATAGAAGCCTGTCAACCATGTCATCCCAGGCAGATAGATACTGGATCCCCTTGGAATGACACCAGAAACTAAGCCAGTTGATGAAATCAATTATTTTTTGTTGGTATTGTGGTATCATTCTTGGCAAAGGTACAGTAAGATGCTGCTTAGCGCTAGGGTCATACCTGCCTGGAACACGTACTCTGAGAGTTCAATCATGTCTCTCTTCATATAGTCCAGGGAGGTATGTCTCAAGTCATTCACACCAACATGGACAATGACAGAGTCGTGCTTGTACTTGTTGTGGAGAGACTTAAGTGCATGCGTGATGTGGTGGATTCTGGCACCAGACAGACAACTGACCGTGACCTTCTCCTTGTCGGGCCTGGTGAGGGAGACATTGGTGTGTCTCACAATTGAGTAACCAATGTTTAGTATGTTTGATTTATTGTTATGTCTTGTGGGCTGTTATGGTTTATTGTTTTGCCTTATGGGCTTTGTTTGTGAGATACTGGTGTGTCGTCTGTTGTGTGTGATGTGTTCATTGTTGTGTGTGGAGTGTTTGTGGGTATGTTTTGGAGGTCTCTGCTGTTTAAGTAATTTTTTTGAGGACCTTTACATAGGTGTGTGTGTGTTGTGCTTGGCTGTGTGATGTGAGTGGTGTGGTGCTTGTGCTTGTGCTGGCAATCTCCTCTTTGTCAGAATTACTTACTGTGGCATGAGGGAACATGGACTACAGGTTACTGATGCATGTCTCGCAGGTGGAAGAATTATGTGCTAGGAGAAGAGGGTTGTCAGTAAACATGAGGTAGTTGCTACACTGTCTCAGTATGCCCATGTCGACCAGGCTGGCAGGAGAAACTGACAGGAATTGTCCAGACACAGTGTTCCAAATGCTTGGGTGGAGTTATGGAGAGAGGGCTTTGATTAGGGTTTGTCCACAAGAGTGTAGACCGCAAGAACCTTCTTAAATGTAAAGTAACTGGCCTTTAGCACAAGTGCTAAAACCAAAGCTAAGATGGTTACAATAACAGATAAATTTAATCAGGCTACTAACAAGAAGTAATAAATGCAGCAGAATAAAAGTACTCGAACACTTAAGAGCTCACAGCAAAAATAAGGTAATAAAGTGTGAAGAACACAATTACAGTAAAAGCAGCTGAATAAATTGTAACAATTTTTTTTAACGTGGCGAGGGAGGAAACAGAAGATAGTTCAAGATTAGGGAACTAAGGAGGTTGGCATTCCCAAATGCTCTCTCACTCTCTCTCTCTGCTCAGTACACTGAGCTGATGAGATAGGACAGGGAGGACAGGGAGGATTGTCCAAAGTCAAAGAAACAAGGGGGTAGTCCTAACCAAATAATCTTACTGCACTAGGTTGAGTGAGCAAATAAGATTGGACTGGGAGGAGTGACCAAAATCAGATTTACAGCTGGGGTGGGCAATTAGAAAGCCACCAAGTTGAAGACTACAACAACACTTGGGAGGAAGGGTGGAAAAAACAAACAGTGCAGACAACAAAGAACAGAAACAATAAAGCAAATATATAAATACAGTACTGTGCAAATCGAAATGCAAAAAAGTGTACTTATCAGTTTGGTATATCACATGGTAATAGAATCCAACACAGCCAGAAATTTTAGCTCTGCTATATCAACTCTGCACGAATTCACAGATATGAAGTCTGTACTAGAAGTGCAACACAGAAAATACACATCAGGCAATGTCTAACACCTAAGATGGGCTGGCACAACAGCCCTCACCTGAAACTAGCTACAGAGCTACCCTGAGAAACAAACAGTGCAGTCAACAAAGAACAGAAACAATAAAGCAAATATATAAATACTGTACAGTGCAAAGCGAGTTGCAGAAACGTGTACTTATCAGTTTGGTATATCAGATGATAATAGAATCCAAGGGTTCCTATTACCAGATGGCAGACGCAGTTTGTCGAATGCGTCTTGATCAAACTGAAAAGAGCAAAAAGACAAAATAGTGAAGTGGCTTTTCAGTGAATTCTTTCCCTGGAAAAGAATTCGCTTGGCCACTTTCATTATTTTGCCATTTGTGGCACTGTAGTGCAGTCTCAGAGTTTGTATATTTAAGTAGGGGGATGAGGGGGGCATAGCCCCCCCACGTCGGGTGTTGTGGGGTGTGAAGCCCCCCACATTAAGTAATGTTTTAAAATTTGTTTGTTTTTTTTATTTCGGAACAACGATTTTTTTTCCCTTGGAAGATCCAAAACCAAATTTAAAGACATATAAAAATGTAAATAGTTTCTTTATAGTATTAACATATAACTTGTTGAGTGAGAATGTTAAACAAGTTATACAACATTATTGGCAATTCCTAAGTAAGTTTCCAGAGTTGAAAGGTTTAGTAGAACAGAATTTGGTCTTTTCTTACAAAAGAGGGTTAAATTTGAAAGATAGGTTAGTACATACAAAATTTAAGAGACCACAAATTAGTTTAACGCAACAGATTCAGTTTTTAGGCACTGCACCCTTTGGAAGATGTTTAGGTTGCAGACATATTGTACAGACTTTTTCTAGTATTAATAATATTAAATTTGAAGCTGCTGCAACATTTAATTGTTTAACAGAAAAAATAAGTTATGTTCTTACCATAACGTTCCATGTAGAGTGTTCATCTCGCCTTTGTTCTTACACACGAGGTTCGGAGCCGATCCTCGGCTCCGAGTCGGCCGAATTGCAAAGCTCTGAATCTCAGAGAAGCTCGAGATCAGCCCATATCCCACAATCCTCCCTGCTATTACTCAGATCTAGTTTGCAAACAAACCAGACCAAAAGATCCAACACCTCCGGTGCTAGAAGTATACACTCTCTTCAGCCATTCAGAGACACACTCTCACCATAGCAATAACTAATGGTCTAAACATATATCCCATGATACATGGGACTATATACCCCGGAAGGGGTCAAGACACGTCAATCAGACTCTAATCCTACCAGTTCTTCCAAACACGTGGGGAGGGAAAGGGAGGGAATGTAAGAACAAAGGCGAGATGAACACTCTACATGGAACGTTATGGTAAGAACATAACTTCTTTATGTAAGAGTGTTCAATCTCGCCGTTTGTTCTTACACACGGGTAGCGTCCCTAGCTCCGTCACCCCAAGTGACTCATGGAAGAACGTTCCTAAGCACAGTGGAATCAAATGATGTCCTGTCCTTGGAGACTTTGTCCACTCTATAATGAGTGATGAAAGTATGTGGCTTAGACCACGTGGCTGCTGCACAAATAGTGTCCAAAGGCAAACGAGCTGCATGAGCTAAGGAAGTGGAGATGGATCTGGTAGAATGGGCCTTAGGTTTGGTGGGTAAGGATTGATTTGATTTAGAGTATACAAAGGTTATACAGTCAGCAAGCCATTTAGATAGTGTACGTTTAGTAATTGCCTAGCCCTTTTTATTGTCTGCAAATGCGACAAATCTGATCCGTTTTCCTGTAAGCTTTGGTCCTATCCAAATAAAATCTTAATTGCCTGTGAACATCCAACTTGTGCAACATATACTCCAGTTTGTTAGTATGGTTCTTGAAAAAGGTAGGGAGTTCTATAGACTGGTTAATATTCGTAACTGAGCATACTTTTGGAAGGAAAGATGGATTTGTACGCAAAGAGACCCTGTCTGGATGGAATATCAAGTAAGGTGGTCTGACCAATAGTGCTTGCAACTCTGATACTCTACGAGCTGAGGTCACGGCGACGAGGAACAGCGTCTTCCACGATAAGAACTTTAAGAGACATGACGAAGCAGGTTCAAAAGGTGGCAACATGAGTTGCGACAGCAACAAATTCAGGCTCCATGGAAAGAAAGGTTTTCTGACAGGCGGTCTAAGATGAAAGGTTCCTTTCATAAAGGCCTTACAAAGTCTGTGAGACATAATGGGAGAACCTTCCTCACCAATATGGAAGTTTGATATGGCCGCCAACTGTACTCTTAGCGTGGAAGTAGAAGCTCCGTCATGAAGAAGGATAGATAAGAATTCTAAAATTTTATGTAGAGGAGCTACCAAGGGGTCTAAGTTTTGGCTAGATGCCTAATATACAAAGCGTTTCCACTTACTCGTATAGAGTTTAGTAGTGGAAGCTTTATGAGAAGCAACCAGAATGTGTTGAACTGCCGGGGGGAGTAGATGAGGCCTGGCTATGCAGGGAAGCGGAGCAGCCAAGCTGCTAGTTTGAGGGACTGTAGAGACGGGTGATGAACTCCCGACGAATGGGTCAGTAGATCTGGTACTGGGTCCAGAATCCATGGTTCCTCTATTTGGTAGGCTCGAAGAAAGGGGAACCATATTTGACAAGGCCAGAATGGGGCTATGAGTATTATAGTCCTTTCCAGTTTCCTGGCTTTCTGCAGAAATCTAGGAATCAAGGGAGTAGGCGGAAATGCATATAGGAGACCCGAGGGCCAATCGTGTATCAGTGCGTCCCTGGGGACATCCCCCAGAGGGGGTAGAAGGGCAAAGTAGCTTCTGCATTTTGCATTCAATGGGGAAGCAAACAGATCATAGCAAGGCTGGCCCCATTTGCGGAAGATCTTTTCCGCCATCTGTGAATTGAGGGACCACTCGTGAGGTAACAGGATGGCTCTGCTCAACCTGTCCGCAATGACGTTGGATGACCCCGGGATGGATGACCCCAGGATGTGCATTACTATCAGAAAGTGACCCGTGGACTCTGCCCATTGCCAAATTCTCATGGCCTCTCTGCATAACGGGTAAGACCTGGTTCCCCCTTGCTTGTTTATGTACCAGACTACAGACATGTTGTCTGTCTGAACTGCTACTGTTCCTAGAGGTAAGAGGGCTTGGAAGTGTTGCAACGCCAGGAACACCGCCCTCAACTCCATAACATTTATATGTAGACCATTCTCCTTGGACTGTTCTTCCCTGAAAAAGGCCCCCCCACCCTATCAGGGAAGCGTCCGTGGTTATTGTGGCTGTTGAACTGGGTAGAACGAACGAACAACCCATAGTGAGGTTCTGATCGCGCACCCACCATGAGAGGTCCCGTCTGCAAGAGTCTGTTATCCTAATCTCGTGCGCTAGGGGTAGGTGTTGGAACAACCACTGCACGAAGAACAGCCATTGTAGGATCCTCATGTGTAACCTTCCCATGGGGACTGCAATTAGTGCGGCTGCCATCAGTCCCAACACTTTTAACACCAGTTTGGCTGGGGCTTTCTTGCTGACCAGAACAAGAAGAACCTGCTGTTTGAGGGTTGAGGCCCTTATTGGAGGGAGCTTCAGTAGTGTCGATAGTGTATTTAGGTCTGCTCCGATGAAGGAAATACACTGTGAGGGCGATAAGCAAGACTTTTCGAAGTTTATGGAAATCCCTAAGTGGGAACAAAGGCTGACTGTGTAGTCTCTGGCTTGCAATACACGACGCTCGGTGGTGGCGGTGAGGAGCCAGTCGTCCAGATAGGGAAACACCTGGAATCCTTGTTGTCTCAAGTGAGACGCAACTACTGCCATGCATTTGCTGAATACCCTGGGGGCTGAGGTGAGTCCAAAGGGCAGGGCTCGAAACTGAAAGTGACTGGCTCCCAGCCGGAAGCGCAGGTGATCTCTGGATGGTCTGGCCATTTTGATGTGGCAGTACGCATCTTTGAGATCTATAGAGCACATCCAATCGTCCTTCTGTAAGAATGGAAGGATCGATTGAAGCGTGACCATCTGGAACTTTTCCTTCTTCACGAAGTTGTTGAGATGGCTGAGATCTAAGATCGGTCTCCAGTCCCCTGTCTTTTTTGGAACTAAAAAGAACCTTGAGTAAGTTCCGGATTCTCTTTGGTCCACCGGGACTGGTTGGATGACTCTGTTTTCGAGCAGCTTTGAAATTTCTACAGCTGCTGGATTTCACAGACGGGGTGGCACATCTGGAAACTTTCTTTGTAGAGGTGGCGTTGATGTGAAGGGGATTTTGTATCCTCTGGTTATAGTGCTTTTTACCCAAGAATCCAAAGTAATATTTAGCCAGGCCAGTGGGTATAAAGTCAAGTGACCCCCGACTGCCTCCAGAGCAGGACAGCCGGGCCTCCCTTCAGGAGTGCTGGAAAGGCTTCCCAGGGACGGAATCCCTGTCGCCTTGGTTATGCGGACCCCCTCTGCCGCCGGGGCGGTGTCTTCCATTTCTACCCCCTCCTCTGTCTCTGGAGGGGGTTATCACTCTGTGTGGTCTGGAAAGATCCCTGATTCTTACAGAACCACATTTTTCCGCCTCATTGCCCTTTGGGGTATGGTCTAGTAGGAGCGGAAAAACGGACCCCGACAGCAGACAGGGTCTTTCCCCTCTTGCTCACACTGAGCGAGAGTCTCCTTAACCTTGGGCCCGAAAAGTGTGGCACCATCAAAAGGGGCATTGGCAAAGGAAGACTTGAAGGCTTCCGCAAAGGAGCACAGCCACATCCATGATTGTCTTCGAAGAGCAATCGCTGAAGCTGCAGCTCTACTTGATCCCTCGGCTGCATACGAGATGAGCCTCATGGATGAGTTTACTATGGAGGTGAGGGTGTTAAGTTGTGCTGTTACTTTTTCTGAAACAGCAGCATCTGTGTTACCCTGGAGGGTATCTGTCAGCTCCTTGATGAGATCCCTCTGCAAACGTGTGAAGTAAGTCAAATAGTTTAACGAACGCATGGAAAAAGTCGCTGAACTAAAAACATGCTTCCCATATCTGTCCATAGTCCTAGAATCCTTATTAGGAGGATGAACAGATGAGGAAGACTCAGACATCTCCTTTTTCGTGGCTGCCGCCACCACCATAGCATTGACAGGAACTCCCTTGGTGAGATAAGATTTATCTTGGGGGGGCAGCGATGAACTTGTTTGGTTTCCTAGGGACTGGTTCCACTGTGTCAGGTGCCTCCCATGCCCTTCGAGCAATCAAATCCATTAATTCATCGAAGGGCGGAGTCACCCAGGAGGTAGAAGGTTGAGCCCCAAAAGCCTTCAGCAGCACCGACCCGTCCTCGGTGGGGCTAGGGATTGCCAATCACCCCTGTGTTTCAAGATCTCCAGGATGTCTGCAAATGACACATCCTCCAAGGGTGATTTGGGGGACCCCTCTGCCTTATCCAAGTCGGTGTCAGACGTTAGATATTCCTGTGGGGAATCTATGTGCCTCCTCTTGCACAACCGTTTCCTCGGGACCTCATCAGAGGGGGCTTCTGGTGAGGCCTCCAAGGAACAGGGGGAACCCTCTGGGGGTGGCTGAGGCAATTGGGCTCTACGCTTGGGATGGATCGTGGGAGCAGAAACAGAAAGTGGTCCCTTTGAGGAAGGGGAAGATTGCCCTGATGATGTGGTTGTCTGTGCAGACAATACTTTCCTCATAAGGTCAAAGGCCCAAAACCCCTGGCCGAGGGCTCCCCCGGTTCCGAAGAACACGGGAGTATCCCAGACCCAGGTGCTGTGGGGCTCCAACCCCGAGGACGGAGCCGAGCCAGTCTGTGCCGAGGCCCCGAGAGGGAGAGTCGGTACCAACAGGTCGGTACGACTCTCGGTCCCGGAACCGAGGAGAGAACGTCGGCTCCGCGACTCCCCTATCGGTTCCGAAGGAGTCAAAGTCAATGGTGTCGATCGTGCAATGGACGGTTTCGGCACCGAGGGCTCCACTATCATCAGGTCATCCTCTCCCGGCTCCGAGATCTGGATGGGTCTGGATGGGTCTCGAAGGAGGACCCGTTGGAGATATGGTTTGGCCTTCTAGTTTCGACACCAACTGGGAGGAAACTGCAATTAACTTGGAAAGGGCCATGTTTTCCATGAGTTTCTGCATGACACGATCCACATCTGTCTCAGATAAAGGTCTGGAAAAACGGGTCGAAGGAGCGGAAGATGGCACCGACCGAAGAATGGACGGTGGTGGCAGCTCCGACACCGGTTCCAAGATCTGGGGCTCAGGAAAAGATAAATGTTCGACTCTCGGCCCTGAGATCTGTGGAACCGGTGAACAAACCCTAGAAGATGAACTCGGAGCCGATGACATGGGCTCCGACATCTTCGACCCCTTCGAGGATTTAGAAGCCTGATCCGACTTGTCCAAAGCCTCTTGAAAGGCAGGCTTCAGTAACCTTCTGTCTATGAGCTTCCTGTGTCTATCTGTCATGACCCTTCCGCTAAAGGAATGGCAAATAGAGCAATCCTCTTGAAGATGTAGAGGGCCAAGACAGTAGACGCAGGAAGCATGATTGTCAGTAGTGGACATTTTCTGCCCACACTGGCATCTTTTAAAGCCAGATTTAGCTTTTTCTGACATACTAATATAACAACAATAGCTAATGAGTAGAGAAAAACTGCTAATCCTATATGTATATAGATATCTAGAAAGGGCTATATAAAAGAAGACACTCACAAAACCACACCCAAAGAAAGAAGGGTTAGGCCACAAAAGGGTGCCTGAAGAAAAAAAAGGGTATATATAACACACACACACAGCACTTCTATAAATATCTAAGAAATATAAGGTTATATCAGGAAAAAAATCAGTAGCTTATCTGTAAATAGTAACCAAATATCAATTTTCTATCTGGTCCGAGCTCTCCTCGATCCGATCTGTTGCAGCGGCAAACTAGATCTGGGTAATGGCAGGGAGGATTGTGGGATATGGGCTGGTCTCGAGCTTCTCTGAGATTCAGAGCTTTGCAATTCGGCCAACTCGGAGCCGAGGATTGGCTCCGAACCCCGTGTGTAAGAACAAACGGCGAGATTGAACACTCTTACATGTGTAGTTTATGCTATAAAATGTGGTTGTAATAAATTTTATATAGGGCAAACAAAGAGAATGTTTAAGGTGAGGTTACTGGAACATTTAAGGGACATTAGATCAAACAAAGAGGAAAGTCCCTTAGCTCAGCATTTTAGATTATATCATGACAGTGTTTCGAAATATTTAACAGCTACAGTGTTGCAACAAATACAGGTAGAAAATGAGGATTATAAGTGAAATATGTTATTGTATAAGGAGACTGTGTTTATTTTAAAGTTTGGGACTTTAATCCCATATGGCTTAAATGTAGACTGTCATTGGAAATGTGTTGTATAGCTTTAAAAGCATGTTTTTAAGTTATGTTTGTTAAATATGTATTTAAATAATTAATTGTTTAATTAGATAATTGATTAATTGTTTTATTTGATACCATGGGTATAAAAAGTTAATTAGTATTATCTGGAATTCACTCCTTGAAGGCTAAACATTAGCCGAGGCACTAGAGTGTTTTGTAATAAAATAAGAGGATTACTCGACTACAAGTTGTTGGTTATTTGTTTTTACCAAACCTGATGGACAGTACCTGATCTATGAAGTAGGTGATCTTAGGAGAAATGGCCTTCTTGACTGTGTAGCTTACAGTAATGGTGGCAGAAATGTGTGCACAAGGAAGTGTGAGCTCATTGGTGCAAAAGTAGCTATGACTTGCAGGCTATTTATTGAGGGTATTTTAGTGTCAAAGATGATAGAAGAGATGGAAGCAGAATTGAGTTCTGAGAGTTAAACTATATACAGAAGATGGTATTCTTACTACAGTTTTCCATGTAGCTTGGAGAAAGGTTGCTAAGGCCATATTTAGTATCATAGGAGGTTACTAGGCTAATGGCCCTGGGACACTTACAAACCTCACCAAGTTCTAGCCCTTTTCCCTAGAGTGTCAATGTTTCAAGTAGAGCTAAATCAACACTTCTTCCCCTATCCAGGAGGAATGCAGGTGAGCCCTCTGGGGTGAATTTACGGTTTCCCATCCAATCATCCAAATTATGCTTAAATAGGGTCAACAAAGGGCTTTGCTTCACCTGAATTGGAAGTATGTTCCAGAGGAGAGGTAAGCTTCGGGAAAGGAATCTCCCTAGAGTGAGTACATCAAGTACCATTTGACTTATGGATGTCCAGCATTTCCATTAAAGCAGGATCTGAAATTGCTTTAAATGCAAGGTACAGAGCTCCTCTGAGTAGTGTGTATGACACACAGTATAGAGAAAGTGATTTCAGTCTGTCAACATATGACATCTGCTGAAGGCTTTGAATTTTCTTTTTAAGAAACCTTTAGAGCTCTCTTTTTTCCTGGAAGCAATGTACTTATTTATGAGATGGGCAATGCAGAAAGCCCTTCTTACCACTGTAAAGACATGGTGGTCAAAGGAGAAGTTGCTATCAATCTGTATGCCCAAATCTCTCCCCACAGATTGAGAGCTTAAGGTGTTGTTATCAATGTGGTAATCTGCAGGGATGTTTCCCTTGCCAAAGGGGATGATGATGTATTTTTATGCATTTTAGTTTGAGCCCATGACTCTGTGTACGACCTTCTTTGTAGGATGTCAAAATCACTTGGGGACTTTATGACCACTCTTAGTTTGCAGTCATCTGCCAACTTTGTCAGCCATAGACCTTTTATTTTTGTCTGTACATCCAAGAAGTTGATTCCAAATAATAAGGGCCCCAGCACTGAACCCTGTGGAAAACCACTGGTTATTGGTCTGCTGGTGGAGGTTGAGTCCCCTATTTTGACCGTGTGTGTTCTATCGGTGAGCCAGTTTGCAACCCACCTGACAATATACAGGTTACTCCTCAGTTGAATGAGTTAATCATTGATGGCAGAGTGGGGAAATAGTATCAAAGGCCTTAGATAAGTCTAAGTAGGCTGCATTGCATAGATTTACCTTCGGCCAGGAATTTGGTGACTGTCTTGAAGTCGTCCACCAAGTTCAATAGGCACAATCTCCCTTTAACTAAGCCAAACTGGTTTGGGACAGCTCCTGTAGATAAGTAATGCAGTCAAAAGACTTTGGCAAAGAAAATAAAGTAGGCACCCCGTAAGGCTGCTAAAAACCTTGCCCTTGCCGACTAAATTCCTCAGTGTTGCTGAAATCGTAGACTTGCATGTCTCTGTCCAAAATTCACTTTGATCAAGTGATACACCATAGAAACATAGTCAAATTTTGGTCTGAGTGAAGCTTATAACCTCAAGCAGCCTTTTAACAGATGGGTGATTAAATATGGGTCTGGAAATGTTAATTAATGTAAATAAATTTACTGTATGGAGTGGGAGCAAAGAAGCAGATGCTAAGAGGTCTGGGAAACAGCTATCAGCCATGCACAGGTTCAGAATCTGTTTCTCTGTTGCATATCTTTCTATTATCCGAAAAATATCTATTTTTTTTTTCCTTCCAGTACCCATACAATGTTCCTTACACAGATGTAAATGAATGGTCACAGTTCCGTCCAACACTTATAGTTCTCATTTGCTTGCCATATTTCTGGCAGACTATACATTCACTTATTATTACCCTCTTTGTCCTACTTTATAGCCCAAGATTCACCCACACTAACACCCCTCAGACCAACCTCTGGTCTATCTGTTGTTTCAGTAGCCTTTTCCAAGGTAACTTTCCAGATATCTCTATGTTAGCTGTCACTTTGGTGGTTATTTCTCCTTTTTACCCAGTTAAGTTTTTTTTTTTATTTCCTGCTTGAATTTCATTGTGTGAATTCCTACAACTCTTGGTCCTGTACCCCCAGTGTATTTCAGATATTCCAAAAGTTTTGATTCCATTTTTTATATAGTTGAAACCAAATGGGCATTCTTGCTGCCAGCTTTATGAAGGGACATTTTGAATGTCACTCCCAAGGGCAAGAACTATATATTTCCATTATAAAATTGTTTAAAATGGTTGGTTAGTGGAAGTACCAGTTCTACCTTCAACAATGCAAGATTTCATAGCGAATTCTATCTGGATCTATATCATCTTCCACTTTTTTCAAGATTCTCTCCTTTCTGACAGGGCACTCCAGGATGCTGCAAAGCCCTTTTTGTCATTTGTGAATGTTGTGAAAATGTGTTATTTTAGCAGCACTGTCTTTCCATAGTCTGTTTTATGTCCACCATCTAATTTATCTGAGAGTTTGTCATTTACTCGACTGTGGTACATCAACTTGATTACTTCACCAAAACATTTGGTAATACTCCGAATCACTGTTGGGAGGAGGTGGAATTTTTTTCTCCAAGTTGCAGCAACTCTAGAGTTGATTATAAAAGTTAAGGAATGTAGGGGTGGGGGGGCTCAGCCTTCTTTATGGAAGTTATAGAGGAAACTTTGCACAAAAAAAAAAATCCAGTTTTGATGGGGGTTTTTTTGTTTGTTTTTTATAGCAGTTGAATTTGAGTTTCATTCTGAATTTAATTTTTTTCAAAAACTGCTTATGACCAGGTTTACATTGATAAAGCAGCCCTGACCTTTTTATTTACTGCCCTATCCTTCATCTTGTCTTTCATTGTTACCATGTGTGTATATATAAAACGATGCATCAGTGCATGATTATTCACAGCCTGGGAAGATGAGCCAGATTTCGCAAACATATTCAAAAACAAACATTTTTTTTATACAATGACAATCCCCCCAACATTCCCTTCCCATGAAGGTTCTGTTCCCTGTACCTCGATTTGAATATAATCAAAACTGAGGTAGCACAACTTATGATTAGATTATAAATTTCTGTTATTGAGCCAGTTCATTAAATCTGAGTTTCCAGTACAGGTCTCAGTGAACTTAAACCTGATTCATTCAAGAAACACCGTAAAATCTTTTATTTCCTTATTCAGCAGAACTTCTTATCTTTCCTCAGTTTGAGTTGTCTTTTCTTGACTTCCTTTGAAATTTGCTTCTATTTTGTTAGATAGAATTTCTTGTCTTCCTCTCCCTGTATTCTGTTATTTTGTAATTCCTGTATGGTTTCCTCAAAGTTTGATGCCACCTCTTTTGAAGACCTATTACACCCCACCCTCATTTTTTTCAAACATTTTACTTGATGTTTTTTTTTTTAGCTCCAAGGTAGCAATATAAAGCATCCCTGTTGTTCTTTTACACCACCTTCACCCCCGTTTGCTAGAGCTTTTCTTAGTCCTTGATCCATTGTGTAAAAATCTAACTTGCTGAAATGTACAACTCTCACTCTTTCAATTATATGAGCTACTTGCTTTTATTTAGCTGGTTACTGAATAATGCCACAGAATCTAAAGGGCAACATACAAGTATTAAGTTAGACAGTTTGTAAGTGGAAGTAATCAAACTCAAGACTTTAGGATAAAGCTCAAAAGTGTCAGACAGCATTTCTAGCAAATCCCTATTTACTAATGATTTATTCTGAAATGACAGACCATTTCTAGATCTGAGATATTCTCTCCACTTCAGGACAGTATGTCCTAAACTGCTTTTTCTTTGACTAGTTTCAGTCCACTGTCTTAGAGGGCATTAGTAATTATCTTACTTTTAGATACAGCTGCAGACAAGATGTTTCACTTAACATCTTCCACATTAAAATCCTACACTTGCAATATGTATTTTCCTCTGTCATTTTAAGAACACCTTCTGTAATTTTCGCATCCTTTTCCTTTACATGAGATGGGTTTCTGTATACAACTCATTTGCACACAAAATCTACTGCCATTTCTTATCTCCTGGGTAACCAGCATTCTTCCACTCCCCAGTTTGAATAATTTGTTATTTTGCTTTCATTTGTTCTTTTACATAAAAGGAATAAATTCTTCCCATTTTGCCCACCCTGTCAGTCCTGTAAGTTTGGCACTTTAATTCTAGTCATGGCTCTTTCTGTGCCATGTTTCTGCCACCACCACATTATCATGTCATTGTTCATCCATCAGTACAGCTCGCTTTATCAGTTTAATGTGCACCAGTGAGCTTAATGTAGAAGTTCTGCAGTCAATGCAGGAGCCTTGCACCTTGTCTCAAAAAATATTTTATTTATCTTTGACCGAACCAGCATTTTGCTGACTGACATTGTTGACATTTATCAGCATTATGGCAGAGGAAATTTTCTCATTAGCCTTAATTTTGAGCAATATCAGAGTTAGTATAGTCTGTTCTGGTGACCCTGGTATAATGTGTACAATATTCCGGGCTCTTTTCTGGTGACTGAAGTGTAGCATGTACAATATTGAGCTTATATGCTACAATAATGTACAGAGTGAACCATCAAAATGCTTGAATCATATTCCAGAAGTAGTAACACTTGATTATACTTACCAGGTGTCATGGTAGTTCTGATACAGAACAGTCCTGTCTTCATGCACACGATAAACTCTTTACAATCCAGATGAGCTCTTTGAGCAACAATACTGAGGCTAAAGCCTTGCCTGAGGTCACAGGACTCAAATTTTGAACAGCAGTTTAATGCAGTCTGTTGGCTGGTGTTGGTGCTTAGAAATTCTAACAATAATAATAATAATAAGTATGCATTTTATTTCCATAACAATGGGTCAGTCTATAAGTTTCATTTTATAAGATCAGATATTTTCAAGAAATGGATGCCAAGAAACTCACATCATGATTTTATTTTATCAGGACTTCTTCCCATGGGTAATGTTCAGTTTACAGTAACATCACAGAGTGAACATTCAGTTATTTAAATGTTTGAATACAAATACATTTCTATTGTATACTGTAAATTATACCATGACCCCCCCAAAACGTGCATGCTTATTGGCCAGCGTGCACATTGTAAATTGAGTTATACTAATGGAAAAAGGTCCGATCGCCCGGACTTTTTTCCATTAGTATAACTCTACTTTTAAAACACTGTCTCACTATGTTAAATGGGTTTAACATAGCGAGACAGCTTTAAAATAAGCAACGGAGATCTCTGTTGCTTATTTTAAAGCTGTCTCGCTATGCTAAACCCATTTAACATAGCGAGACAGGTTTTAAAAAAAAGCAACGAAGAAAGCAAGATCTCCGTTGCTTTTTTTACTGTTTCGCTATGTTAAATGGGTTTAGCATAGCGAGGCAGTTTTAAAATAAGCAACGGACATCTCCGCTGCTTATTTTAAAGCTGCCTCGCTATGTTAAACCCATTTAACATAGCGAAACAGTAAAAAAAAAAAAAAGCAACGGAGATCTTGCTTTCTCCGTTGCTTTTGCCCACAGCTCTGATGTACTGCGCAGGCGCGCAGTACATCAGAAAAGCCGCGGATGCCAGACATCTGCGGAAGGGCAGCAAACAGGCATTATACTATGCCATTATTTAAGAAAAGTAATAGTTTCTTTTCTTAAATAATGTCATGGTATAATAGCAATAACCCACTTCTGGGTGTGGGTAATGCTGTATTTACCCACGGTTGGCTTTATTTGGCAACCATGGGTAAATCCAGCATTACCCACACCCAGGCGTGGGTTATTGCTATAGTAAGCTCACCTTCAGGTATGGGTAAATGTAAATGTAGTGCGTAAGGTTTACCCGAGGTTAGTAGTCTTTTATCATGACTGCAAGGACAGCGTGATCAAATAAAGCCATCTAGAGATGTAGCTAGGGCAGGGAGAAGGGAGCTGCCACACCAGAAGCAAGGCGTCATGGAGTGCAATTGGCAGATGCAGGTCAGGTGGTAGCTCAGTACAAGCATTCAAAAATGTAGGCAGATAGTGTGTTTGCAGTCAGGGCCGAAGCTGCAGCAAGCTACTTGTTACATTTGTAGCAAATGGTTGCAACAGTTTACAAAGAAGAATCTTTTTTTCCTTGAACATGAGGAAAGAGGATGCTTAGAAGAAGGCTTTTTTGTTTGTTTTGTTTATTGGTCCTCAACTTAAGTTGAAGAGTTTCCAGATCGTCAGTCTGCATAAAGCTACCTGACAGTAAGCCCAGTTTTGCTCGCTCCTGGATATCACGTATTGCTGCTATACAATGATATTACTTAAAAAAAATTACTTAAAATAATGTAAATGCATAAAGAACCTTAGTGATGTAATTACATGCATCCATCTTGTACATACTGACAATTCAAAGTACATTGATTTATGTGTTTGTTGCCAATGTGTCCATTTTTCAGCTAAATACACATGGGTACTTATTTACATCCAATGAGTGATATTTTTTAGCATTTATTAATGTTTACATACTCAGTAGGGGATTACCATCAGTGTCAGGGTGTTTTCTTTTTCCCATTTACATATGCAGCTAGTTGACATTTTTGTTTCTCTATATAATGAGGTAGAAAAGGTGTAGGGTGCATTTTTATTGGAACCAGAGTTGATGCATTTTATTGTATTATTTTAATTTAGACATGGATGCCTTCCTGTAGGTAATGCTTAATTTACAATTCATAGTTTGGAATATTAATGATGTCAAATTTTATAATAAAGGCATTACTCATATTAGATGTAGAAAATACAGAATGTGTCTACAACCGATACAGTTCGATCACAAGGGTGAGATTTGAATGATCAAATAAAACTAGCCATGGATAAACCTTGCATTATACACACTTGAAGGTGAGTTATTGAGGTTATATACTGACATTATTTAAAAGAATAATTTCTTACCTTTTTAAAGCAATGACATTGTATTATGAAATGTGCTTCACATTGCTTCTCTTCTCACTCAGTGTGGGCTTGTTGGACATGTTATTGTACTGCTCATGAATATGCCCACATGCATGAGAATGCTTGTACAATATAATTGCTTTGTAGTAACTGCCATACCATTTTTTTAAATGTAAAGACCTCACTGATGGACTGCACATGCATTCAGGTGTTCAAGTGTGACCACCAATAATCCACTGAGGCAAACACAAGCATTTTTCGGGGGGGGGGGGTATTTGGGTTATTTCTGAAGTATGTGTGAATATTTATACTTGGAAAGTAAATATAAAGTAGCTGTTCAGTTTGTCTGCTTACAGTGAACATAAAATATCAACCAAGAACCACTATACAAAAAAATGGCATGCCAGCAACCCAAAGGACTTCTGATTAAGTTTACCTTTTTGTGTAAATGACAGCACTAGACAATAAATATAATGTCTTTTGGGTCACACTCATGCTGATTTTTGATTTTATTGTCTGCTTACTGTCACAGAGAAAATGGTGGCAATAAATTTTAAAAAGCCAACCCTATAGTTGTGTTTTCAGTTGCTTTTAGCTAGTCTTGTTCACTTAGGTCATGATGTATTTACAAGTAAATAAAAGTAAACCACAGATTTTTTTCACATTTTTTAAATAAATTAGTTTACATTGTATAATTTAATACTCACTCATGTATAAATGTAGATGATATAGGATTTAGCTACAGCTGGTGTCATTTGATCATGAAGGTAGAGCTGAAATGAGGAAACAAAGACAGCCGTGGGTTCCCACCTGAACATTAGTTTTTTTTTTGAATAATGACGTTATTTTAAAATAAATTTCTTAACATGTTTTAAATAATTTCATTGTATGATGGGACTTTATTTCTGTGACTTACTGATGTGTTGTGTATGTCTTCATCATCTACTGAGTGTGACATCATGATTATTCAATGAGACCAAATTACCTAGAGGCAGTGGTTACACTGCCCCATGTAAAATGTGAAATGGGGGTTGAGGATGACAATGACTTCTTTAACGGGATTACTGTGAGTATGGGAGGAAGCATGTTTTCCCATTTAAGTATGTAGCTGGTTGACTTTTGTTTTTCTGCGTAATATGGCAAATAAAAGATGGCTTTCTCAGTATTATTCCAACTACAGCTAACATGTTTTGTTTTAGTTTAAAATCAGACTTCATTCTGTGGATAATGCCCAATTTACAACCAATATGCACAGGCAAACAATAAGCAATTGTTCACATTTTAGAATTGTATTGATTTTGTTTTATGTAATGGTACCAAGTCTTTGCAGAATGCTGTTAAGCTGACAAATATATTATATCTCTTGGCTGAATATAAATCAAACTAAATTGTAAGTGTTATTTCCCTAGTAATTTTTTTTGTCTGCCTCTGTCAAAAGTCTGACAGGTACATGCAAACCTAGATGCAGGTGTCTTGTCATTCTGCATCTGAATAATAGGTAACCAATTCTAAGTTGCCTGTGCACTACTGGAAATGTTTGCTGATGCAAAGCATTACAGCAACTCATCAAAGGTACCAGTTACAGCATTTATACACTTTTCATTGTTTGGGAAGGATAACAGCTGTCTGGGAGTAGTGAGTATAACGTGTATTACTCACATGTTATCAGCTTGTTACACACTTGCTTACTACCATTTGCTCAAAAATGCAAATGCTCTAACTCTCACCAACCCAATATACTATAACTACTTAGCCCTCCTAACCCATGATCCTGCAAAGCTGTCTAACTCTACCAGAAGTCTAACTCTAACCCTAAAACTCCCTTTCTGCTCCCTAACTCTAAGGCTTTCTATTTACTCCTTAATCCTAAGATTCCCTTCCTATCCCCTAAACCTAAAATCTCCCTCCCAATCCTTAACCCCAAGACTTCTTTATCACTCCCTAAACATAAAATCCTCCTCTCGTTCCTAAAATGCCTTTCCTGACTTTTGCCCTCATCTATCTAAACTCCAACCCCCTTGCATTCCCTCACCATTTTTCCTCCACCTACCTCACTCAATATGAATAATGTGTGCAGGTAAACTGAGACAGCTACTTGTCTGAAATCATATTCCAATCTCAGTGTGAGTGTCAGCCTACCTCAGCTACAAGACATTCAAGTCCCTGGCTTTGAAATAATAATCTTCCAATGTTTGGGATTCAAGTGCTTGTAACAGACCCAGTGCAATTGTTTAAAAGTGATTATTTGACCAAGGTTGAGCAATGGGGGGTGGGGGGATCTTTCTTCCAGGTTGCAGCAACCACAGAATTTATTAAGTCAGAAAATAAAATTAAAAATCATTTGTCCAAATGCCATTTCAGATTATTTCATATTATTATTTTTTTAAGTCCAAAACAGCACTCAGATGAATGTCATTCACACTGGCAGTCGAGATTTGTTGGTTTTGAGGTGACAGCTGTAACATTCATCAAAAGGGTGTATGTTTTACCCAGATTCACATCAAATTCCCTTTACTGAGCTCCATGTGTACTGCTGTATGTACCAGATTATGCTTTCTCCTTTGCATATAGGTGCCCAGCTCACTCTTTCTGCCTATATATATATATATATATATATATATATATATATATATAGGCTTATTAACAGAACACTGAAAGTAAAGTAATTTCTGTTAGCTGAGCTCTGTCAATTTCAACATTTAGAGCCAAGACTGTACATTAGTTACATGAACAATTAAAAAATTAAAAACATCTAGCATGAATCTTAGATAAATACCAGAATGATTAGCATGTATGTAGAGCAACAATGAACAAATCTAACTTAATCTTTTTTAATAGTGCTTTACAATTTAAAATAATCATATAATTATAGCACTTATTTAGTACCTCCGTTGGAGCTCTATTAACTCAGCTGTATGCCAGAATTATGCAGATGCTTATTTACACAAGGCATTAGGTTGTCTTCCAGCAAGAAAGCATCTGTGTGGAAACTGAGATATGAATGCTCAACATCCATTAAGAAAGAAATTACCTCAGGGACAGGTAGGTGGTGGGTATCTAAATATAAAACTTCTGTCAATCTATTATGACAAGACCTGCTAGCTTGACGTGTACATATTTGGTATTATTAATATTTTCAGGAGTCCTAATATTTTTACATAGTGTTTGCTTCTGCTGTTTTACTTTATCACTAACTTGGCAGCTTGTCCAATGAATTGTGCTTAAAATGTTAATTGCCTAGTTTCTTAAGTACTGTATGTTTTAAAGCCTTACAGTTGTATTATGACTCCTTTATGGGTCTACTACAGGTTCCCACTTGTTAGTAGCTCAAGGCACACTTGGTTGCCACCACTCATTCCAAAAAGCAAGTAATCAAAGTCCCACTAGTCCAATCTCCCATTTATATGTAGCCCTACCATCACCCAACCTTAAAAAACCATACAGTCTCACCAGAACCCTAACCCTAACACTCCCACCCAGTTCCCATCCCGAGTCCTTGCTCCGTTACACTAAAACTCCTCTCCCCCTTCCAAAGTATAAAGTCCCCGATTGCTCACTAACCCTAAAACAACCAGCCCACTCCCTAAACCTAAAACTGTCTTCTCAATCACTAACCGTAAAACTCCATTCCTGCTCCCTAGCCATAAAATCCCCCTCCCATTCCCTATCTTTTAAATCAGATAAGGAGCAGCAGCTGGCTTGTCTAAATTCATAGCTGAATATGATTATGAGCAGCAGTCCACAAGAACTACAAGATACTTGAGTACTTAAAGCAACAAGATACTTGAGTACTTAGAGCAGCAGTCCACAAGAACTACAAGATACTTGAGTACATAAAGCAGCAGTCCACAAGAACTACAAGATACTCAAGTATTTAAAGCAGCAGTCCACAAGAACTACAAGACACTTGAGTACTTAAAGCAGCAGTCCACAAGAACTACAAGATACTGGAGTACTTAAAGCAGCTGTCTACAAGAACTACAAGATATTTGAGTACTTATATTCAAGACAGTGGTCTTCAAGCTGCTGGGACTCAAGCACTTGTAGTAGGACCCTTGTTTACTATGTCTTGCTAGTTTGTCACAAGTTACAAATGTTAATTCTAATTATTATTACTTAAGAAATTAGTTTTTCCTTTTCACAGAAAACATTAACTACTGTTGCCTTTTGCATTTGAGCTACTTAATTATTGTGTATGCCTTGTAATGAATATCTGGATCACAATATCTGCACATTTTGTATGCATAATGGTCTGGGTTATAGCTGAAAAGAATCACTGAACTTGTTTGTACGTAGCGAACAATTAATATTACACAAGATCCCACATTATGGTATCCTGACATACACAGTGTCCAAATTCAAGAATTTGATCATTACTTCATCATGGCATAAGGCTGTCTGGATTGTTTCCCAGCCAGGGTATCTTGTGTTTGGAGTCTGCACATTTTCCCTGTATCTTTGTGTTTTTCATAGGGTCTCTGGTTGCCTCACACCTTTCAAAGACATGCAGTGTGTGTGTGTGTGTGTGTGGGGGGGGGGGGGCATCATGTTATGAATTGGTATCCCATCCAGGATGGTTTCCTGTCTTATGTCCATTGCTTAAAAATAAAAGCCAAATGTCCATTGCTTGTCAGGATAGCCTTTGGCTACCCAGAACATCTGAAATGGTTAAACAGGTATTGAAAATGGGTACATGGATGGAGGTATTGAAAATGGGTACATGGATGGAGTTTTTTTTCTAAGTGCTTTTTGTCCTCATGCCTGTAGGTCATCTAGCTCTCCCCTATCAGACTCATCCACAATATGAGGGACATACCAAGTGCTGCTCCAGAACAACAGCCATCTTGGGAATTTGTCATATAGGCAGTCATGGGGAATCCTTATGCCCTTATAAGTAAATTGGCAAATGAAGTCTTTTCTGTACCTTTAACTCCACTGTGTGAGCAGGGAGACACACTACCTGCTCCATTGTGGGTACTCACAATTATTTTCCCTTTGCAAGTGCATGTTCTCCATAGAGTTACTAATGAAGTCTACTTCCAGGCAGTGGTTTGGTGAACTGAAAGCCCACCCCACAGGATGTTCTGTACAATACTCCCCTCCTCCGATATTTGCTGCAGCTTTTGTCCCTCCTCCAGTCCTCGTTACCCCTCACCCAGATGGGTATGCCCAACCTCCCCTGCCAGTGTCATCAAGTGTTTGAATCACTAATTCAACTTTGGTTGCCTGGGCTGTAGTAAGGGTGCTCTCCCTCTATGCTAACTGTGCTGCCTCAGGAGGATGGAATTCTTAAACTGTATTGTCAAATGAAAAAAATAAATGCATAATTTTTTAAAAGTTTCAGTTTTTCTGTGGTATAACCTTGTTGGCTCAATCTTTATTATTCCTTTGTAACGGCTTTGTACTAAATCTCCTGCCTGACACACTTTATGGACACTTTTGAGCTGTCATTTTCAAGTTAATATTCTGTTACTCTTTGTTTAATGAGCAGAATGGGGCAGTTTCCCCTAAATACTGATCTAATTATGAACAACATAAAAGTCACATATGCCTATAATCACTTTTGCAGGACAGGACATTATCAGTCTTTTTCCCCCCATAGGATCATAGGCAGTTACTAGGCTATTGACCCTGAGGCCCTTACATGCCTAGCCAAGAATTTAGCCCATGTTCTGACAAGTCAGCACCTGATGCCCCTGTCCAGGAGGGACATGGGTGGAATCCCAGGGTTGTATTTTCTGTTCCCAATCCAGTTATCCAGGTGGCACTTAAAAAGGGTTAATGAGGTACTCTACTTGACATAGAGAGGGAGTCTATTCCACAGAAGGGGGAGTCTCTGGGGCACAAATCTGTCCCACCAACAAGTCCTATTGATGTCACAGACCAGGTTAAGGTCATGCGTGTAGGTTACTTGAGTGGAGCTTGACTTGTGGATATGCAGCAGTCTCATCAATGCGGGGTCTGAGATTGCTTTGTATGCCAGACAGAGGTCACCTCTGAGGAGTCTGTATGAGACTGAGTAGAGAGACATGGAATTTAGCTTATCTGTGCAGGGTAGATGTTTGAAACCCTGGATTCTCCTGGTGAAGAACATCTGTAGTCTCCCCAGCTGCTGCATGTGCTTTGTGAGGTACATGTCGAAAGGGGCATTGTACTCAATCATGAGTCTTGTAAGGGAAGAATACAGGGATGTTATGAACACCTTGTCCCTGGATGAGATACCCTTACTAATGAGGTGGGCCATGTAAGAAGCTTTCCATACAATGGAGGGGATATGGTGGTCAAAAGTCAGTTTGCTATCAACCTGGGTGCCCATGTCCCTCATGACTGATTGCATGCTTAGGACCTTGTTATTAACATGGTAATTTGTGGGGACATCACTCTCCTTTCTACTTTTTTAAACCACCTGTCCTGGTGAGGGTTACAGTGGTAGCATGCTATAGCAAGATAGACCAGACTTTTGTATCCCCAGGAACAGTCTGCAGCTTATCATTTCAGGGAATCCCCAAGCATTCCCAGGCCAAGTGAGAGATATAATCTGTACAGTATGTCATGGATCAGCCACACAGCTTCATCTCAGTAGCTGTGCTTATTACAAATCCCAAAGGAGGTGATCATGTGGCATCCTCAATAGGAGCTCTACCACCTTAATTGACTCTTCTCATTCCAAAGAACTAAGGTATTCACTTTTGGATTATTCTAGATTGCTGAGCTCATCCTGCTGTCATGGGCAGTGAGCCCAGTAATCTTGCAAAGGAATCATGTTTGTACAAGTTGTACCTGCAGTCTTATCCTTTTTATCACTCACTATCCAAGGCTTATGACAGTAGATAAGGACAGGGACACAGACTGACTGGTAAAATGACAGCTTCATCCTTGGACTCCACTTCTGCTTCACCACCTTGGTCTGCTTCAGTGTCTGTCATACTGCCATGGCTATACCCATGTACTGGCCTATCTCCCAATCTCATCTACCCTTATTCAAGAACAAGCCTCCAACATGTTTAAAAACCTTCACTTGACGTAGCTTCTTTCCCACTTTATAGTGTAATTCATTACTTTTTTCACTCTAAAATGCTTCTGTCAGTAACAGCAACATTAATAATTTTATTTTATTAATTTATTAACTATTTAAACCCACTAAGCACAATTACCTGTTTTTGTTTGTAGTTGGGTGAAATGTAAGCATTTAACACACTTTTAGAATCATACGGTTTGTAAGTGGAGAATGAAGGATTGGATTCTAGCACTATGAGATGAAACTTGGTCATTTCTAGTCTTAATCTGTGCTAAAATACTAGACCTACCTATAAATCTGCATGTAGTGCCATCTGCAAGGAGTCTGGTCACTTTCTTCTGAGATCAGTGCAATCGGAATTCCTTTATTTAGTTATTGAGGTGACAGAGGCAAGTGTCAGCTGACAGGTGATTTTCCTTCACTCATTGGACTGCCTATGCTCAAATGTGTATTATTCTGAAATGCAACTGAGAGGTATGATAATGTACACATTACAATAATAAAGACCATGGCTATGTTTCAGCAACAGGATAATGTTTCCAGAGATGTGTTTATAGAATTGTCCAATAACAGTATCCAGACTTTAAATGAATATAAACATGATTCCTACACTGAGTAAATAAATAACATTTTAAGCAAACCTTTTCTTCAGAACTCAGCTGTAGCAATGAAAACTTCAGATTAACAGACAAATTTACACCATTTCAGAAAAACCTTAAATTTGCACACCCATCAGAAATGAAAGCAGAAGGATAAGGCAGAAAATGGCCAACGTGAAGAATAAAATCATAAGAGTAACAGCAAGCTGAGGCAGGGACAAGCTAGATACCAAAGAGATAGGCATCTATACTAAACAGCAACACGCCTATTTACATTTCTTGTTATATCTTTTTTGACTCATAGATGAAGGTGTTATTTAATGTTTATGCGATATTCTACTGCAAGATATGCAGATAATAGATATTCCTTACAAGTTTACAGGTTTATGCATTTACAAGAAATAAACATGTAAAGAAATATACAGTGTTGTATTCAGTCTATCTCTGGGGCATAAAGGAACAGTCCTGACTGTGACTAAGATAATTCAAGTTTGATTAGCAAATGTGATCCCTAAGGAGTCAGCCAGGGCAATAGGGAAGAGCAGCTTTACAGACAAGGGCTAGCAGTAATTTGTAGAGTTTAATGACTCATCAAAGAGGCATGCATAGTGCACACAGGGAACTAGGTGGATAATAAATATAACATTTAAAAAAGCCCTCAACAAATGCCTGTACTGGTGGCATAGTTGGATAATTCCATTATTATGGCCCAGGTGACTTGAGTTTGATTAACTGCATAGCAGTTGAATGCACAAGCAAGGAGAATCTGTATGCCAATGCTAGGGGGATGGTGTTTTCAGCTGACTCACAAAGCTGGTTTGCTGGCATGGCCTGCACTGGAAGGGAGGATATGGCGACTCTGTGCAGAGAAGACATGGGCATTACCACCTTAGCCAGTAATGACAGAAGTCTAGCTGGCTCAACCAGCACCCTGTGCCAGTACCATGAACCTGAGCCCCACCCACTCAGTTCTTCAAGTGAAGAGCAGAAAAATGAATGCACTTTATTACTACAGATCCAGCTGGCTAGATACACAATACACCTCCCCTCCCTCCTGCCCAGCTATTCAAGTCCAATTTCTGTGGCATGCTGCCAACCCTCCTTCATTTTATTAAAAAATAAAATAAAATAATGTCTTCTTCATGCAAATTGCTACAGTTTATACCCTGCCTGCATAGAGATAAAAAAGGGATTTTTTTTTTTTAACTTTTAAACTGTAGCAAACTACTTGCTGCAAAGTAGCAAGCAGTTGCTACAGTTTAGACTACACACAGAGTTCTACACCACTCTGGTTTGACAGCAAATTTAATACCAGCTTTCAAAATCTAGTATTGCATTAGAGATTGGAATTGGCTGATAGTATCCCCCCAGCACTTTGGCAGTTGTCCCTCTCACCCCATTCTAGCTATGCCACTGAGTGATGGTAACCCTTGTCATTACATGTAGAGGAGCATGCATGCATTTCTCCATGTATAAAAGGAACAGGCAGTCCTTGTGGTGATACAGGTACTCATGTAACCACCAGCGAAGGGATTAAAATTATCCTCATAACATATGAGGGGATGGGCCTCTGGTTCAATGTACTGACACAGGGTGCTAGTTGAGCCAGCTACACTTTGGTACAGTAAAACTCCCCTCATAGCTGGGGACGCAAGCCTCTCCAATGTCTGCCTATATGACCTCCCCCCGACAGCTGTCATCCCAATAGATCTGGGGAATTCCCATCACTGAGGAATGAATGGGTAGTTTCATGGCCAGCAAAAAGAAGGGAGAAAGTAATAAACAAAAAGCCCCCACAGAATTCAGAATAGCACCCTTCTTCAATGCCTGATATCATCTCCACGTTTCCCCCAGCTGTAATAATTTTCTCATTAATATAGACTCAGTCTGAAACTGCAAGTCAGATATGATTTGGTGGAGGTGATGCTGAGCAATGATACAGAATAAATTCCATGTATATGTTTAGCTGAATTTGTTTACCATGGCAGAGAACTGATCTCAAGGGACAAGCTTCAGTTTATACAAAAAATCTTATAAACTGCAGCAAACATTTTGCTCTGAGTAATCTGTAGCCTATACTACCTAGGTTTCACTCAAGTATAGATCAAAATGCTCGAGATGGCAGACATCACTTACTGAATCATTAATATGTTTCAAACCAGTCTACAATAGGACATCCTACCCTTATAGTTAGGGAAAATTGGATATTTAATCTAAAAAGTAATGAAATACTGATATTTATAATGTTAATAATGCAGATATGATAATAATGCTTAGCAATAATTCTTATTTATAAAGAATGACTGAAATGTGCACAAGTCTACATCACAGGATACCAAGTAAAAGTCTGAAGATGATTTAAATGAAATACTTCCAAGTAAAGACATTTATGAAGTTATAACGATTAAGCTATAATTAATCCAGTCTATGCAATTTCATATGTATTGAAAACTGTATATAGACATACTTCCTTTCTTCAGATGCTCTTGTTGTATCGGGTAAAGCATATTTCACAGGACCACTCTTACTATACATGGATGCTTATATTAAGTCATTTATTAATATTATTAGAACTTTTTAAAAATACCAATATGATTTGCATTTAGTTAAGATGATTCTCGTAAAGTGCATCTGTTCTATCTATATTCATATCTGATACCATAGTTTATTCATTGTTTTGTTCTGTTTCACCTTCTCACCACCTCCATTCCACATTAAATTTCCTCTGTCTTTACCCTGCAAGCTTCACATTCCTGTTTGCCCACATTGGCCTTTCTCTCTGTATTGTTTTGCCTTTCTGCATCTTCCTCAGACCAAGTCCATACCTATGAATACTGTATCCCTAACCCATTCCCATGTTTATGTCTTCAGTTTGCTCCAAGTTTCCTAAATTGCCTTTAACCCTGCACCCAAGCTCAGCATAATGTACTCCTCTAAAATCCGGTTCCATCCTTTCTGCCTTTGTATACCTGCACTTCTACAAGCACTCTAAATCACACATCAGCACAGTTACTTTTGGCTAATAGCAGCTTCAGCAGTGAATTGAAAGTCATCTCTTTCTTAAGACCACATCCATAATTCTATCTTTTCTGCTATAATCGTGAATCATTTGGCTAAGGCTATCATGGTGTGAGGTGTCTTTCACTTCTCTTTCCCTCTCTACCCAAGAGATCACAATCTCCCAGTATGTTCCTAGCAGATTCAAATGCCCCAGAGTATTACCCTCCTACCTTGTTCTCCTCTTTTCTTGATGTGTTTAGGGAATTATATAATGTATCAACCACCAGCACTCACTTCCTTCCTCCTCCTGTTCCTCTTCCTTAACAGCCATAACAGGTAACTTATGTTCTGACCCTCACTAGTTTGTCGCAGTTTTTTTTTTTTTTTTTGCTTGCATTGCCATCCAGCTGCCATTTTTTTGAAATGTGATAATTCAATAAGCACAGAATCATTTGAGAAATATACAAGTCGTTTTTCCAGTATGATTTAATATTATTTCAAAAACTAGTCCCCCAGGATAAGTGTGAGGAGGTTGTTTCCCTTGTATCAATCCAAGATCATGTATTTGCTTTTCATCAAGAAGTGTTTCACGGATTAAACAAAGTTTATCTCTGACAAGTCCTTAGCCTGTATTATGCAGGTTTAACTCTTCAGAACAAATCAAAATCTTCATGTTCTTTCATTTTTTAGTAAATCTTCCCTGTATTGATTCTAAATGGCAAATATCACTTACTGAATCTTGTACTTAATGATTATTCTTAGGTTTTTAATACTGCTTGTCTGATCATTCAGTTCATTTCTAATTCTTAGCAAACAACCAAAGCTTACAACTAAAGCTAAGGCCAGTGTTAAATGCTCATATTGTAATTTTCCATAAATAACTGCTTAATTTTCCAACATCCTCCAAAGTTCTGATCACGGTACCTGTTTTGTAGTCATTAGCATGTTTTGTCAAGCAGAACTCTATAGAAGTTGGAAAGTCTGAAAACATCATATTAAACAAAAGTAGGGCCCTAAACTGACCTCACTTCTAGTGTGGTAACATCCTGCTCTCTGTCTCATAACTATAAAGCTATCCACTCTATCAAGTTTGCATTGGCCAAAAAGTTGTAGGAGCTTCTTCAGTATGTAGTTATGTGATAATATGTCAAAAAGTGTTTTTATATCCAAGTATATTGCATAACATGAGATACCTTTACCCATATAATCTGATATTTTGTTGTAAAATGACTCAGGCACGTTAGATTAGAGCAACTGGAAATTAATCCAGATTAGTTAAATTCCATTTCTGGACAGTGTTTGTTAGATCTTACAAGAAGTTGAATTATACAATGTTCAAAACATTTACCTATAATGGAGGCAAGGTTATTTGGCCTATAGTTTGCAATATCCTGTCTATTATCTCCTTAAAATATAAATATATACCCAAATCTTTGGAAGCAAACCCATTCTGTAACAGACTTTTAAACAAAATAATAATAAAATGAACTAGGCCTATAAATATGTTGTTAATCATTGCCCCAGGAATTTTGTCAGGTCTCATAGAACAATTATTTTTAACATGACCCAGAGGCTTAATAACATCCATGTATTATGGACATTGGCATTAAGTTCTATGTCCTATAGAGTATTAGCTAGTTGAGTGCTTGAATAGTAGTTGTTTGGGCACCTTGGCATACGTTTTTAACAGTCACACATTGATAGTTAATGGCCCACACAGCACTTTGTTTTTTTCTTAATGGATTCACATATTTATAAAACATTTTATAATTATCTTTCTTATCAGCTAGCTTATTAGCACTTTTAGGGAGATTCAGAGATACTGCATGCAATACACAGGGCCAGTACAAAAAGAAATGTAGGAAGTGGCACACACTTCTAAGGGACAAAAGTAAAACAGTATTTACCACCTATCTAAACCTGGCTCTGTCACAGCAGGAAAACTTACCAAATTGTGAATAAAGCCCTACATCATCCACTGGATCACCAAATTGCTCACAAATAGAATGCAAGAGATTAAAACTGGTGAAGCTACCTCCAATAAAAGGCCAGTTATCAATAAGGGCTTGGTGCTGGGACCTCTCCTATTTGGCATCTACTTCTTGGAAGTTCAAATCAATATTAAGGGGCTCTGGCTAACCAAGGTTGCAGATCACTGAAAGCTAGGTGCAATCACCAAATCCCCAAAAAGGCTTAGCCGTTTTTCAGGAAGCCTTATCCCAAATAACTGGTGCCTGAATCACGGTCTAAACCTAAGTGTCAAAAATGCATCATCATCAATTCCTTTGGAAAGTTGACTGCTCTTGGGAGCTACAAGTTTTGCCTAACATATGTTCAATGTGGTGAGGAAATCCTTCTGCATCACCTAGCTCATTTACAAAGGGATTGCTTCCAAGTACATGGATGTCATTATTCCCCTTTCCCCAGCCCTCATAAGGCCAGTCTTTGACTATAACAACTCCTTTGATATGTACGTGTCTTGACACTTGCAGTAGGTAGAACACCCACTGACATACCATACAAAAAGGATACTAGGCTTAAAGAATTTGCCCTACAATGACTGCCTCAAAGCCCTGTAGCTATACTCTGTCTCTTTTCGACTGCTAAGAGTTGACCTGTGTCTGGCATACAAAGCATCCTCTAACCTCATACTGATGGATGAACATACTGCTCATTAGCAAGTCATGGTATCATAAGTTCTTGGCCCAGTGATCTAAACCTCTTCGGCAACATCAACAGAATGGTTCAGAGGGACAGGTATATCTCACAGAGGATACCATTGCTCTACTCATCCCTGTCCAAATTAATGTGCAACTTGAATCTGTAGATAGGTGATGGCAAATTTACTCCAGCACCCCTTCACTCTCCTGCACTACTAATGGACAGAGGCAGCTCCTAAATGATTTAACCCATGATTGAGGACTTTCAAAATATCTATGTTATGATCCCCGTTACTACCTCTAGAGATTGCATAAATATAGTCCACGAATAGGTAAGCTTAACCTAAACATGAAATGATGTAGGTAATTCCAAACACCAATCTGTAAATCTGGCTAGGCTTAAAATGGCCCACAGAGGCAGTTAGCCAATGACTAACTTTAACCTATGGAGGGTAGGAAGAGGAATAAAGGGAGTACAATCGATAGAGGTTTTACATGAACATGCTGGCTGCCATTTACCATAGTAAATAATGTCCATTTTCTACTGTGCTGTGTCCTTGTTAGCTATATTTCTTGAATCTTAATAACAGAAGGCACCTAAAAAAGATAGAATTTAAATCCCCATTTATGGAGGCAACCAAATCATGTGTCACCATTAGCTTTCCTGTTTGGTACGCCATGAGGAAAAGGAGACCATTTTTTGTGGCTTATCTGACATTACAAATGAAATGAGATATTTTGTACCTTATGATATTAGTAATTTCTAGATAAAGCAGTGCAATAACATTAGTATCTTTACACCGGTGTAAGAGAAAAACATTTGAAAAATAATTTTACTGGGAATCAAGCATTGTTTTTACTTCACTCATTTGTCTTATCAAGTAATTAATCTACAGCTCTTTCATGTTCAGCTTTTCATCTCTTCTGAATGCACTGTGTTCAGGTGCTGGATGTAATCTCTTGGACAATGTGTTCTGAAATAAGCAAGGTCACATTGCCACTATCATTAACAGGCCTTCCTTTTCAGAAGACTCTTGTATTTTACTGGGTCAAGGATAAAAGTCTGCCCTTGAACTTAGACATATCAGGTCTGTATTCCAGAAAAATAATTACTTTCATTTGCAGAATAGTGACTCTTAAAACCAGCACAGAGTAAACTGCCACTGCTTACGAATCAATTGTTCTCATTTTAGCAGGACTAATTAGAACTCATCAAACTCAAATGTTGAAACAGACAGTTAAGTCTATTCAGGCGATCTCAAGACTTTCAATATGGCTAGTGAAAGGTTTGCTTGAGGACAGATTAATGCCCAGAGACATTTTATGCAACATATGTAGGAACAAGCTTGAATCTCATTATATATGTTAAATGATATATGTGTTAGTAGAACTTCCAGATGGTAAAGGCTTGACTGTTGTAATGAATTATTCTTTCCTGCTATATAAGGAGCATAACCAGCAGTGAGACACAGAGCAGAAGATATCAAATAAGCAATTAAGACCTATGAAGAATTATTGCAATCAGGCAGCCACAAAACTTTAATCAAGCTATGTAATACAGTCAGCTTGGGAAGTAAGCACGGTCCTTTTTTCCCTGGCAGTTTTATATGTTTACAATCTGCAATATTTATACTTAAGATGAAACTTGTTGTGTTTTAATTTCATTCTGTAGTTAGATCAAAGAGGTGAAACAAAATTTTGCATCAGGGTTTTATTTGTGCTACAATAATATTTCATTACTCCTACATCATCTATCTTATTAGGGATGCAGGAGAGCCATACAAATAACCAGCTGAAAACATATCTCAATAATATGTGAAGAGGATCCTACTGTGGAATGTAATAAAATGACTTTTCACCTTCAAGAGAACTTATCTGCATCCTGTGTAGTGTTTTTTTTTTTTCCTGATTTCTCACCGATGTCAATTTTACTAAAGTTAAATTAATAAGTATTAAAGTTATGCATTGATAAAGGTGATCTGGCTGAGAATCCCAAGACATGAAATGATTAGGCATGAAATCCTGAATACAAAATATTACCTTTTGTGTAGTCCAAAAACCGAAATGCTTGAGTACACAGAAGTTTGAATAGACTGTCATTCAACCATCCATCCATCTATCCATCCATTAATTTTCTAAACCACCTGTCCTGGAGAGGGCTGCAGTGATAGCAAGCTGAGCAGAGCAGGACAGACTTCTCTGTCCCCAGCAACACTCCCCCTCTCATCCTGTAGGTACTCCAGGCATTTCCTAACAAGCAGAGAGATGTAATCTTTCCAGAGTGTTCTGGGTCTGCTGCAGGCCTCCTTCCAGGTGATCATGCTTAATGTTTACTTCATTTTATTTTGTTAATAACCATATAATTTTACAAATGCAGAACCATTTTTCACAAAGCTGAACAAGCATCCTATGGCGCCCATGCCCTACTTCCCAGATTCTAATTTGTACAACCTCATGTAAAGAGAAATACATTTGTTTATGAAAAAAGCAGCTACAATCTCATCACCACAGGTATTTAACCTATACAGACATATATTCTGTCAGTTTAACAGCAATAGAGAAAAACTTCAACTATACTTAACTGAACTCGTAAATTTTAATGACGTGAAATAGTTGCATTATATATATGTTCAGTTTTTTATTTAAATAGTAATGTCATCAATGCATTATCAAATGATAAACATGATACATTAATGTGTTTCTCAAACTTGCAAAATAAATGAAAATCTAACATCTTAATTTTGCTTTATTTAGAGATGCCTTTATAAACTTTTTGTTGATATTTTACTGCAGACTAAAAAACTGAAACATTAGATAATATGAGAGGTAAAATGTCTTTTATTGCTGCTGTTTCACATGCATTGTTCATTATCTACAGATTTGATACTGCATCTTATTTTCATATTACAGAATTCTGGATTCTGTGTGTTTGGGATTTATAAATTAGTCATTCCTGAGTTGCTCATATTTCTTTTAAGATGATGCAGAGGGCTCATGCATAGCTGTGGGAAAATCCACTCAAAAAATGATTCATTAACAGCTGTGTAAATAGCTTTTGGATGTTTTTCATATCTTTTGTAGTGTGTCAACTAACACAACATCTACTGTTTTGACTATTACTTTTATGTACGTTGATCAGGGTTCTGGATACTTGGATATCTGTGTGCCATTATATATGTTGTTGTGCCTACGGCTCAAGTTGTGACTAGAAAAGGTATTTGGATATGTTCCCTTCCCATAATAACAATCACACACACATACATATGGACATATATATATATATATATAAAAAACAAAAACCTTGTGGAAATAAAGGAAAGCAACAGGTACTTGTTTCATAGCAAAAAATAATCGATATAACTCCAGCAGTATTCAACAAAATAATAATTTAATTCCAGCAGTGAAATATGCACAATCTTCCAGCAAAAATAGATTAAAAACAGTAGTGAGATATCCACATAACAGCAAAACAAGGTGTTTGAGCACTTTCATTCTTTCACAATTACATTGCAAAGTCGAACTTCATCAGAAACACAAAGAAATAACTGTTGAACTCAGTTTAAGAACAACAAACTAATGTATAGCTAATACACAAGATAGCGGAGGGGAAAACTTCACCGTATCGTGACCACTTTACTCTTGACATTGAAATTTCCTTTAAGGCCAGCTGCAGGCTGACACACACCCCTTGGCCTTAATGGAAATTTGAATGTCAAGAGTATCCTTAAGTGGTCACAATAGGGTGAAATTTTCCCTTCCGTATTAACTATGCATTAGTTTGTTGTTCCTAAACTGAGTTTAACAGTTATTACCTTGTATTTCTGATGAAGTTCAACTTTGCAATGTAATAGTGAATGAACAAAAGTGCTTAAATGCCTTGTTTTGCTGTTATGTGGATATTTCACTACTGTTTTTAATCGATTTTTGTTGGAAGATTGTGGATATTTCACTGGTGGAATTAAATCACTATTTTGCTGAATAACTCTGGAGTTATATCGATTATTTTTTTGCTGTGAAACAAGTACCTGCTGCTTTCCTTCATTTCCGCAAGGTTTTTGCTTTTTATAAGTTTCAGTGATCTTTAACACGAAGTGTTTAATATGTATATATATATATATATATATATATATATATATATATATATATATACATACATATATATATATATGTGTGTGTGTGTGTGTGTATATATATGTGTGTGTGTATATATATATATATATATATATATATATATATATATATATATATATATATATATATACACACACACACATACACACACACCAACTCTTATTGGGGAAAGGGCAAATTCCCAGTCCCTGGTGTACCACAATCTCACACAAGCAAATACTGGCTTAAGTGCGTTTTCAAAGTATTTTTCCAGTATTTCAAATGTGCAAACAAATGGCAGCTTGAGTACTTGACAGGAACTCATTTGTGTGTGTGTGCGCGTATATGTGTGTATATATATATATATATATATATATATATATATATATATATAGCTATAGATATAGATAAAAAGATAGATATAATTTTACTAGAAATTATATTAAACATAAAAGAAAGTTGACTCTTACTGGAAAAGTATAACTTCTATTTTTTTGTATCGTCTGAAATAGCTGTGAAATAATACCTTATAAGTGAAATTTTTGAAGAAAAGGTATTGTTTAAGAAAACACTTGCTGTGAAGATCTTTTTTCACAAATGTACATTGCCAGAGAGGTGTTCATAGTAACACCTTGGGGGCAGTTGCAGTGCAACAAAAGACTAAAAGTTTAGTGAGTAATGTATTTTGTATTTTGTACATAGACAAATAATGACATGGACCATGCAGTTTAAAAATAAAACTAGTATCATGCTTAACTCCTCTCAAGGTCTACTTGTTTGCTCCTATTCCCATTTTTAATTGCTACCTTAAAAGGGGGTAGTAGCTGGCCACGTTATATTTTCATATATTTTTTTTAGTGTAATTTTAGTGGTAGCTGTAATAACAGACTTCAGTTTCCTCATGCCCATGAACTGGGTTAATAGGATACTCAGACAGTGAATAAATTAATGAACAGGATTTTCTCCAGCATTTTAGTACTTTTTGCAACATTTTGTAGGTGTAGTTTTTGCAGATGCTACACTTTAATTCCATAGACTTGAAGCAGTAGCTTTGGCCTTCAGCTGATGTCAGTCTTGTTATGTAACATCTATAAGTGTAAAATCTGTTCATGTATAAGAAGGCTAGGCCTTAACTCTAGCCTTAAACCAATGTTTCCTTTCTTAGATCTTGCAATTGAGGGTAGCAATAATGATAAATCATCAGTATAAAAGAAATAATTGATAACTGTATATATTTTATTGCCTAGTTAATCACACTGACTCAAAGATTCATTTTCAATGGTGACCTAAACAAAAGATTAATAAAAAAGAATATTTCATCTTTTGTACAGCAATCATCTTAAGCTACATGTCTTAGGAAGGTGGGAATAATCAGGAATGGCTGAAGAAAATTCACTCCTATGCAGGAACAGTGCATCAGTTCCAGTCAGACAGCATCAGGAGGCCACAATCAACACCAGACCATGATCTGACAGGCAGTAGCCTGTGACTTCCTTTGGTGTATGTTAAATAAGGAGCAAAATACTTATATTATGATTAACATCTCCAAGAACAGTGATGAAGAGGAAGGCAGTATTGTATGGTCAGGTCTGAGTCTATTATACATTTTAGCTCTTATGTTACTGATACATAGACCAAACTCTTTAGTTGTTATATTATTGACATATTAAGCACAGTTTCTCCCAAGAGCACACAGGGAGCATGCTCCAGACTTAGGACTGGACTCTTTGTCTTTCCAGGTCCCAAACAAGACTGCACTGTGTCCCAGTTCCATGTAGCTGACACACCCACACTGAGGATTCACACACACACACACACACACACTTCTGGGAAAGGCTGGTACAGATTTACTAGCTATACCCTTTCTGCCCAGACCATAATGTAACCGCACTGCCACCAGTCAACCACTCTCAGGTTCTTACTAGGGTGTCCTATTATACTGAGTAAAATCAATGCTAATATGAATGCTAGAGTGTAACCAAAGCAACAAAGCTTTTTGGAGTGGCCAAGGTATCACCAAAATAAGCACAAGTACACTCAAGATATAAAATGTATTCTCTAAAAGACCAGTCACAATGAAAGGTACAAAAATATTTAAGAATAAATAATAAAATAGAAAAGACGAGAATACTAAATATCTAAGTACAATAAACATCAGGGTTTCAATCACAGGAGAAATAAAAATAACTCAGTGGGGCAGATTCAAATAGATGCAGAAAAACAATACTTAACTAATTTCACTGTATTTCCTGAGTGTCTAAAGAATAACTGTTTCCTAGCTAAATAACTCAGTGGGACAGATTCAAATAGATGCAGGAAAAACAATACTTAACTAATTTCACTGTATTTCCTGACTGTCTAAAGAATAACTGTTCCCTAGCTAACTTAATTAATACAGCAAGGCAAGATTAATTGCTGAGATGCTTACTTCCACAAGGCAAGGTGGCGAGCTTCTAACTGACTGAACTCAACTCAACTAACTGACTTTGATAACTGTCATAGATCTTTATATCAAGTTCCAAAGGAAATAAAACGAACTTCTGTGAGAGTTCCATCCTCTCAGTACTGGTAATAGAGTGACATTAGATTTGATCACCTGATTCTGATACAATACACACTCAGAGCTTTACTAAGATCTGTTGCAGTATCTGTAAGCTATAGAACAGTTTCAAAAAACTTCTACTCTTCCTTTCCAGAATTCTTTGTTTAAACATAAACATTTGTTCAGTTATAATAACACTGTTAATACTTTTTTAACAGAGGCATCTGTACAAGTCAGTGTGAAAGTCAAATGACACAAATTATTTACAAAACTCCGGCTAACTATGCTGGCATATATTACACATGCACTGCCCTACTCTCCCTGACAAAGATGGCAATAACTCATATCATCACAATATTATTGAAACATAGACCAAGTTCTGTTACACATTTTGGAAGTTATAGTGCTAATACATAGACCATGCATCATATGACAATTTTAACAGTATTATAATGAGAGGCACGCTTTTCTAAATTTAACAAGAAGAAAACTAATTTTTTAAAATCAGATGCCCTAAAGCCATTCACAGGTAATAAACTGAAAGTTTACTGTATTATTCAAGAAAGTAGACATACGAACAATTGATATTGGTGACGGCAAGGGCAATGTAGTTATGAATTATTTAGGGACAATATTATACTGACAACATGACATTATCCCTTTAAACACAATAAATATATGTTTATTTTTTTAATCTATAACTTTGTGATGCATTAACAGTAATATCATTGGGCTGTATAATTCTCCATTTTACTCCTCTTTTTAAATTTTTTTTAGAAAACAGTTTTGGGATCCATTACTAACTATATTGAGGCCCAGCTATCCAATGTAAAAAACTTGTACCATGAATCACACTAATCAGCCAGTCAATGGACTGGACTGGCTGAGATAAACTTTCTTAGAACTAATCTAGATTGAAAGGTAGCTACTCAAGAGGCAAATGCATGATCCATCACTGATGCACTGCATTATCAAGCCAACAAAAAAGGAATGCATCTTTATTACAAAAAAATACATCTATTGCAACTTCCATGTTGTTTACTTTCCTAAAACTGGCAAATAATCAATGTATAATTTATGGTTCATGTTCTTCAGCTGAGAAGCATAGTACTATATGTTGTAGTTTTACTTTCATGATAGCATTTAAAACCATTACAATGATGTGTGCCATTTTAGACAAGCCAACTTTATTTACTCACACTGTTTGCTACCTGCTGCTGATTACCTGTGGACACTGTTTCCCATATGTGTACTGCTTCTAGTGGCACTCACTGTGTCCCAAATGTGTACTGCTTCTAGTGGCACTGTCTTACTTTATTTAATTTGTGTTGAAGGATCTATCTCACACCACATCAATTTAAAACAACTTTCTGAAATGCAGACTATATTCTCATTAAATATTGCCATCACTTAGTTTCCTGCTGTCAGCAGGAATATTTTTAAATGTTATCACATACTGGCATTCCCTTAGAACTTGTTTAAATACAGATCTGACACATAGAAGAGGTACTACAGAACATATGTGAGTAAAACAGCCACAGATGCAAGGTGAAACACTCTGCAGTAGAATTTTGATGTGCGTTCAAAGAGTTACTAATCAGCGAGACTTCTAGTTGGCACCTGGTGAAAATATGCCCTTTTTAACAACACTCCATTGTAACAGCATATGTAAGAATTAAAATGCATTAATCTCTTTCTAAATGTTTTACGATCTGTATCAGATTAAAATAAGAATGATCTGAGAGTACTATAAACACTACATGATAATAGAACTTGATGCTGATATAGTGTATGTTTACAATAATTTGTCAGCCACGAATTGAGACCAAGGTTGTGGGCCCTCTAAGATAAGTACCCATGCCTCCATTGACATTTCACTAAATGAGAAAAATCCATTTGTACTGTGACTTTGCCAAGATCTCCAGAAGTGCAAAGCAGCAATGCTAGGCAAAAACAAAGAAGGCTGCCACATTTAACAGTAAAGCCAGTGAGTTGGGCTGTTAAGCATGATAAGCTACATTCTGGTAGTAAAGTTTCTGAGTGAAAATTCAGATTTGTGGGCTACAACCAATGACCTACAAAGTAGATCTTGCTGTTTTAATATTAGACTGAATAGTGTGATAGTGGTGTTGGAAGCCATAAATATGAATAGTATGGTAATCAAATGTCAACAAATGAAATAAATAAATAAATACCTATGTAGAATACTTAGTGGATATTGTCTTTGAATGAGACTACCTGCAGCCATATGGCACCAAGAGGATGCACTGGGCAGTCACCTGCTGTAGCAACGCCTCACCCTGTATTATTTGGATAACTAGCTTCCTTTAAAAAGCTTCACACATTAAGAGTTTGAAAATTTCACAGTTTATATTTATCTTGAGTTGTGCACCCTCTTCCAAAAATGAGGGAAGGGCTTCGTTTCAGTTAAAAATTCAATTTCATATGCAGCAAGACTGAGGATGTTGCCTTTAACAGGGATTGAGATATATTGCTCACCAAAGGAGAAATGGATACTGACCCCACAATATGATCTAGGCATTGCAGGTGATGCGAACCAGAGTAGCATGTCCAGTGAAAACAGGACTGAAACTCAGAGTTAAAATCAAATCACTGGGAATCAAAACATAAATCACAGGAGCAAGCAGTTAGAAGGCATGTGAAATAACCTACCTAACAATCAGAAATGATAACTTTTGCAGATGTCCTGCCTTTCTGAAAGTAGTTCTAGAGTGTGAGTGCGGTAGTCATTTGAGGTGCTAAAGGTTTTGTTCAAAGAAATCAGTGATATTTGCATTTCTTTACTGGAAAATATAAACTGGCTTTGTTTCCTATTGCCTGGGTATATAACAGCGAAGCATATTACATTTTCATTAAAGTAACTGAAATCTGCTCTAGAACTGCTCTTACAGCTTTCTAAGAAGTAAGATGTGTCACTCTTTGGAAGTATACATCCCCATTCGTCCTCATGACTTCTAGACATCTTTGGAAGGGACTTATCTCCCAGATTGTAGAATGTCATGATGCAGACCTCTGTGGGTGAACTTTCACCAAGAAACACGTGCCTTCTTTTTACTTTTAAGTTAGATTATGTTATTTGAGTCTTAGCTTTAGCAGTCATGTAATTCTAGTGCAATGCATCTAATATGGGTCAGGCAATGCTTGCTATCATTTCTTAAGATGCAGGACTGTAACCAATGGCTCTTTCTTAAGAGGCAGAGACAGAATGAAGAATATGAAGAATAAGCCTAACTCCACAAAGTTTTGTCTCGGGCTTTAGAATGAGGGAGACGCAAGGTTTTTCTAAACTTTGAATATGTATTTAACTCTGTGTAGAAAAACAAGGTTATGACCCTGTGAATAGAGTTTGCATAGTCCCTGTAAGCACTGTTTAATGGTACTGTGCCAGGATGCATATTCAATGTAATTGAAATGAATCGAAAAATGTACGGACAGTATTTTGAAATATGTTGGAAAAACTGGTTATACAAGTAAAGACATCTTGCTGTGCCTTATTTAATGCCCCCCTCATATTATTGTATACAATAGTTTATACAGTAATATGTCATCTTATTATGGTTTAAATGCAGTCTTACCTGTGTCTACCTGAAAGGTATTGAAGTTGCAGTGTTCAAGAAGGTGTGTGTGTGATGGTCACGTTTTATTAATCTGGTTAAAATGAGGAAAAAAAGCTTATGTTATCTATTATGTAATTCATTTTTAAATTCTTTGCCCACCCACTTCTTTTCTTCCAACTCACATTTTTTTTATTAACCTGAAATGGCTGGCTGTACAATGGAAGCTGTCAGAAACGAGCTGGTAAATAACCTGGAAATAAACCTCTACTAATAGCCCCCTTTCATGACATATACTTTTCTGAAAGAAAGCAAACCAAAACAGCAAAATCTCAGCCAAACTTCGTCATTTAAGGGAATAACAAATATCTGCCATAAATTATCAAAAACATTCTATAAAGAAATAAAGCAACTAACAAGGCAACATAAAAATACATCTCTCTTACCTGTTGTGGTTCAAATTAAAAAAATAGTCATCCCTCTTAGGAATACAAAAGCTTTATCATCTCGTCCATAGTAGCCATTACCCACATATTTCACACCTTAAGCTTTACAAAGTAATCTACAACCTCCACCCACATTCCCAAGAAAAACAGCAAATAAAATTGCCAAGCCACTAGCATATCTCTATAATGTGTCCCTTGCTGCAGGACTGGGTCTAGGACTATTTACTGAAAGCACATTTCACTGAAACTCAGATGACTGTGCACAATTCACTGAAAGTTCACTTCACTGAAAACTCAGTTCACTGAAACTCATTTCACTGAAAGTTATATATGGTCATTTCCCCACTGTAGTGTGACCCTGGAGTTAGCATATATTGTAAGCAGGGTGTGGGGGGGCACATAGTTTGGATATATATTGTGTTCTGAAAAGAGTAATTTATTGGAATTGTAAGTATCCATGTCTATATTTCAAAATATTTAAAATAAGTGGGGGGCTATGCCCCCACACACCCCAGCTGGGGGGTGCCCTCCACACACACCCTTACTATATATACTAACTCCAGTGTAGCACTACAGTGGGGAAAAGACCATATATAACTTTCAGTGAAATGAGTTTCAGTGAATTGGGTTTTCAGTAAAGTGAGCTTTCAATGAATTGTGCACAGTCATCTGAGTTTCAGTGAAATGTGCTTTCAGTGAATAGTCCTAGGCCCACAGGACTAGTACCACCAACCTTAAAGAATGCTATAATTTTCCATCTCCCAAAAGTAACAAGACCCAAAACTCACAAGAACTATCAAACTATGTCTAATCTAGTACCTCTTGCCAAAAATATTTGAAATAATTATTTACAAATAGTTTCTGAACATACAAATAGCCATGGGCTTCTGTCTCTGATAGGCAGCAGAGTTTCAGAAATGCCTCAAGTATTATAAAGTTTCTACTTTCAGTAGCTGACTCGATCTACAATAATATCAGCGATAGTTTCATTATAGCTGGGATATTTATAGACATGACTAGGGCATTTCAAACAGTAAACCACAAATCATTTCTGAGCAAATTAGCAGCATCTTATTTTGGTCAAAACACCATTAAATGGTTCCAAAGCTACCTCGACAGCAGTGCATTTCAGTTTTACTCTGACAGCCGCCTTTCTTCTCAGAGAATCTTTAATACAAGTGACTCACACGGCTCTGCCTTGGGTCCTTTACTGTTTTCTTTATTCTTTAATTATCTCACTGAATGCACCACTCAATTGGATCTTGCATTAAACACTAATGACATTTTACTACTTCAAATGTACCGGCATCTTGCAATCTCAACATCAGCATTCTTTTTCCAACCATCATCAATGTTCTGAACAGATTATCTTCTGATTAACCATAAAAAACAATGTTGTGCTATTCTCTTGTCCTATTCCTCCTCCCACAAAGGTCTTCACCTACCAATCATCACTTTCACAGGTAATCAAAACAATATAATTCCTTATGTGACAAAATACAAATACTTAGGTATGACACTTGATCAATCTCTGGACTTTTCCACCCCATTGACATTATTATTAATAAAGTCCATTTACAACCAATGTAGGATCACCCCATCTAATATCTGCTCTGGCCCACAAAGCCCCATCCTACAATGTCTTGCTCTCTAAACTAGAGTACATCCTCCCTTTACTCTCTTTCTACCCTGTCTATAACACACACACACACACACACACACACACACACACACACACACACACACACACACACACACACACGCAAACACTGCAATTCACTGAGAATAAAATTTCAGCTGGATGTGAAATGGAGTACAGATATGTACTACTAGCAGTCTCTTAAGTCATACCACTGCAACCTCCTAAAGGCGGTTTGCCTTTTAATATATTAGAAGGGTGTTATTTCTCCCCAATAAAATGAAAACTAGCCATCATGGAACAAGCGTATCCCTTAAGAAATTGCCAAGCAGACATAATATCTGTGAGCCAAACCCCAAAACAGACAATTATGAAGGAGCCTTCTCCAGACTAGACCCAGCATTATGGTATACAGTTTTAGCTTAAATAAATAAATAAAATGTCAATAGTCTCTCTTTACATAGGACTCAATCCAGTTGTTAAATTTAACTTTCCATGTTCAAGAAGGCATTTTCAGCACACCTTTTTAGTGAAGCCGCTGCTAATTTCTTTAATGAGAATGGGTAATGGGAGACAGCACCAGTGCAGTAACATACCTTTGCTCCTGGATAACCATGCAATGCCACTAGGGGCTGTTACATATTTATCTATGAATTGCATATAAACTGTATATAGGTTCATAGGTGTATACTAGGCTAATGGCCCTGGAACCTTTACAAGCCTAGTATATAGGATTATCCTGGCGTCATGCCACCCGACCTTAGTTCCTAGTGCCTCTGTCGAGTAAAGCCACTGGGGTGATCCCCGGGGTGAATTTTCTATTTCCCATCCACTCAGCAAGATTTCTCTTGAAGAGGGCCAGTAAGGTGCTCCACTTGACATGTATGGAAGTCTATTCCATGGCATGGGCAGTCTCTGGGTTATAGACCTGTCCCTCCAGCATGTTCTGTTGATTGTGGTAATGAGGTTGAGGTCTCTGGAGTGTGTGGTGAGGAGGGATTGGGATTTCTTTAGATGTAGCATTTCTAACAGAGCTGGGTCAGACATGGCTTTGTAATTCAAGCACAGATCTCCTCTAAGTAGGTGATATGAGACAGAGAATAGTTGGAGTTTTTTGAGTCTGTCCATATACGACAAGTGTTTAAGACCTAGGATCCTCTTTGTGAGGTACTTCTGCGACCTCTCCAGTTGTTGCAGGTGTCTAGTGAGGTATATGCCAAATGGGGCACTGTATTCAATGATTGGCCTAATGAGGGAAGAGTAGAGGGAGACAATGACCTCTTTCTTCCTGGATGCAAAACCCTGAGTAATGAGATGTGCCACATAGAAGGACTTTCTGATCACAGTGGCAACGTGGCGGTCAAAAGAGAGGTTGCTGTCAACATGTGTTTCCATATCTCTTATAATGCCTTCTGTGTTCAGTGGACTATCTTCAGTGTGGTAATTCAAGGGAACCAGGTTTTTCCCAAGGAGGATAATGACACATTTTTTGGCATTGAGCTTAGACACCAGTCGCTGGTGTCATTGAGGGCTTTCTGTAGGATGTCAATATCACTTGGGGAGTTAATAATAGCTCCCAACTTGCAATTGTCTGTGAACTTTGTCAGCCAGAGTCTCTTCATGTTGGCCTGGACTTCAGAGAAGTAGATACCAAACAGGAAAGGACCCAGAACCGAATCTTGTGGGACTCCAGTCGTGATTGGTCGGCAGTCTGACTTGGAGTCAGCTACTTTCACACTGTGGGCTCTTATCTGTGAGCCAGTTTACAACCCACCTAGTGATATAGGGGTTGATGCCTAGCTTAGTGAGTTTTTCTATGATTTCTGAGTGGGGAATGGTATCAAAGACCTTGGCCAGATCAAGGTAGGCTGTATGAACAACCTTTCATTCATCCACAGCTCTGGTGACTGACTCAAAGAAATCAACCAAGTTGAGCAGGCATGATCTACCCTTCACAAAACCAAACTGTGTAGGATCCCGAGTTTGGAGATTCCCTATATCCTTGTTTATTAGGTCCATGATGATGCGTTCCATAGCTTTGCATATCAGACTCATCAGGCTAATTGGACGATAATTCCCGGGGTCTGTAGTCACTCCTCCTTTGTGGAGAGGGATGACTGTAGCAGTTCGACATTTGGTAAGTACAAAGCCTGAGGTGAGGCTGTGACTGAACAGGGCACACAGGTGAGGTGCCAGTTCACTCTGTAGTACATGTAGAACACAGCCAGGGATATTGTCAAGTCCCATAGAAGCTGTATTCTTGGCCTTGGACAATGCTGTTTTAACTTGTGCAGCAGTAATACTGGGTGCCTGGCAATCTACTGGTATTGTGATTGGTCCTTTGGGGGGGGGGGGGTAAAGTTAGCACTGAATCTGTCAGCCAGTATATTGGCAATATCTGTTGGCTCGGTATAGAAGGTACCATTGTGCAGTAGCTCAAAGCAAATCTGGGTATTGCTGTGGAGATTCTTTACATAACTATAGAAGGCCTTGTGGTTGTCTTTACTATCTGCTGCAATTATTAGTGTTTCTACTGTACATACTCATATATTATATACATATTTTACCATGGTAATTGTAGACTGAGTTGGAGTTGACTGGAGAGAAAGTACAACAATTCAAGGAATTACTCAGGGCTTTAGCAACCCAAGAAAAGGAGGAACTAGGTTGAGTTGAAAAAGAATGGCAGTGCCTCAAAACAGCATGTATGAGGACTACAGAACAGATATGTGACCAAGCCAGGTATGGAAATAAGGAACATAAGGAAAGCTGGTGGTGGAATGCAGAAATCCAGGAAATCAGCAAAAGAAAGAAGTGGTGCAGGAAAAGTGGGGCGACAGAAAAGATGGACTAGGCTAAGAAGGAATACTGGTTGTCTAACAAATAAGCTAAGAAAGGAGTTGCAATAGCAAAGTAAAGGGTGTTGGAGGCACTCAACCAGCTTCTGAAAAGTGACTCAGTAGGTGGCACAAAGATACTTAGGTATGACCCTTGATCAGTCTCTGGACTTCTCCACCCCTAATGACATTATTATTAATAAAGTCTATTTACAACTAACACCCCATCTAATATCACCTGTGACCCACAAAGCCCCATCCTACAACGTTTTGTTCTCTAGAGTACAGTCTCCCTTTACTGTCTTTTCACCCTGTCTATAACACACAAAGATTGCAGTTCTCCGAGAATAAAATTTCAGTGGGATGTGAAATGGAGTACAGATATTAGCAGTCTCCAAGTCATACCACTGCAACCTCCTAAAGGTTGTTTGCCTTTTAATATATTAGAAGGGTGTTATTTCTCCCCAATAAAATGAAAACTAGCCATCATGGAACAAACATATCCCTTAAGAAAATGCCAAGCAGATATAATGTCAGTGAGCCAAACCCCATTTAAAACAGATAATGATGAAGGAGCCTTCTCCAGACTAGACCCAGCCTTATGGTATATACTTTTAGCTTAAATAAATAAAGTGTCAATAATCTCTCTTTACATAGGACTCAATCCAATTGTTAAATTTAACTTTCCATGTTCAAGAAGGCATTTTCAGCACACCTTTTTAGTGAAGCCGCTGCTAATTTCTTTAATGACAATGGGTAATGGGAGACGGGACCAGTGCAGTAACATACCTTTGCACCTGGATAACCATGCAATGCCACTAGGGGCCGTTACATATTTATCTATGAATTGCATATAAACTGCATATTAGTGTTTCTACTGTATATGCTCATTGTATATTATGTGCATATTTTACCATGATAATTGCATACTAGGTAATCTTATTGTTAATACAGTTTATGAAAACTTGTGATCATCTATCCTAGTATGGAAAGTTAAATTTAACAATTGGATTGAGTCCTTTGTAAAGTTATTGACAGCCTCACTTCTTATTTTTTCAACTTTAGTAGTAAGGAAATGGCACTGGGATAGAATCGGTGATTGCAAAGTCATTTCCAGTGAAACAGTCGGCCCAGAGCATAAACCACTGGTTGCCACAATCAGCTGCAAGCAGTGGTCAGATAAGGATGCAAGGTCAATAGAGACAGGATGAAGACCTGGAGTTGACTGGAGAGAAAGTACAGCAGTTCAAGGAATTACTCAGGGCTTTAGCACCCCAAGAAAAGGAGGAAATAGGTTGAGATGAAAAAGAATGGCAGTGCCTCAAAACAGCATGTATGAGGACTACAGAACAGATATGTGACCAAGCCAGGTATGGAAATAAGGAACATAAGGAAAGCAGGTGGTGGAATGCAGAAGTCAAGGAAGTCATCAAAAGAAAGGAGGAGTGCAGGAAAAGTGGGAGATAGAAAAGATGGACCAGGCTAAGCAGAAATACTGGTCGTCTAACAAAGAAGCTAAGAAAGGAGTTGCAATAGCATAGAAAAGGGCACTGGAGGCACTCAACCAGCTTCTGAAAAGTGACTCAGTAGGTGGCACAAAGAAACTATATCAGGTGCAAGGCAAAGACAAAAAAGATAAGGAAAGTAGTCAGACACACTTTATAAAGGATGCCAGCAACAACCTGCTCACCAGTCCGCTCGATATCAAAAGCAGATGCAAGTACTTCCAGCAGCTTCTACATGAAATAATCCCCACAGAAGTTGTACTGTCCCTGACACAATCTACAATGAGAGAAGAAGTGGAGCCCACTCTAGAAGAAGCAAAAATAACACTGAGGAAAATGAAGTCAGGGAAATCGGCAGGCTCAGATGAGGTCACAGTAGATATAATAAAGATGTTGGGTGAGATGGGGAGAAATGGCTACTGATGGTACTCATAGCAGTGTGGAGAGAAACTGTATTCCAGATGACTGCTGCATACTCTGCCTGGGTACAAGAACAAAGGGGACAGCCACAACTGTGGCATTACAAAGGTGTCAACCTCCTGTCACATTAAGTTCTGGAGAGGGTGATTGATAAATGGATACACAGAGTAGTAGAAAGTAAGATGGGAGATGAGCAGTTCAGATTCAGATCAGGATGCACCACAACTGGCCCAATGTTTGCAGATAGTTGAGTAGAAGCTAGAGATGAGGAACGAGTACAACTGGGCATTTCCAGACTTGGAGAAAGCATATAACAAGGACCCAAGAAAGCTGATTTGGGCACTACTGTGGTGATTCGACATCCCAGAAACATTGGTAGAATTAGTGCAGGCTATGTACTACAATAACTCAAGTACAAATAGCGTTCGGTGGCAATGGGTATTCATCAGAGTTCATTCTGGTGATAGACTACATTAGCAAACAGGTCAATGGGGACAGATCAGTAAAGTTGCTGTATGCAGACAATATGCGGAGTCTGAGCCAGAAGTTCAGCAGGGGATAAGGGAATGGAATGCAAAACTGAAAGCACATGGGATGAAACTAAGTATAGATAAGACAGCAGTAATGGCAGCAAATTGGGGAAATCAGAAAAATCTGAGAATTGAGATAGAAAGTAAGATAGTGGAATATAGTAATAGCTTCAAGTATCTGGGAGGGGTGGTTTAGGAAAAGGGAGGCCTGAATGAAGAGATCAAAGCTAGAATCAGAGGGGATATAGCCAACTGGCATAGACTGTTAGGTGTAGTGTATGACAGAAGAATGCCAAAGAAACTGCAATGTAAGGTGTACAAAACAGTGCTGTGACCAGTACTACTGCATGGTACAGAAAAATGGGCAATAAAAGCAGAGCAGATGAGGAATCTAGAGGTGATGGAAATGAAGTCCCTGAGATGAGTGGTAGGATGCACACTGTGGGACAGATGAAGAAATGAGAGCAGAAAGTAGCTCTAATTGCAGGATAGATCAAACAGAACAGATTATGGTGGTTTGGGTACATGTGCAGATAAACGGAAGACAATCTGGTGAAGATGATTTGGGACAGACAGGAAGAAGGTAAGAGGAAACAAGGACATCCAGTGAAGATGTGGATGGATTGTGTGAGAGAAGATCTGTGACAATCAGGCATGAGTGTCGAAGAAGGCAGGAACATAGCATTGAATTCAAAGAGATGACAGTAAACACAACACCCCGAACCCATGTAGAAAATGGGGAAAAGAATTGATGATGATGTTTTTTTTTTTTGCCACTGTACCCAAGTTGTAGTTGAAAAGGGTCCTCAGATCAGCACACGTAGCCGATTAAGAAATAGTAACTACATAAATAAATAAATAAATATTGCTAGAGATTATAACATTTGGAATACAGCATTGTCCTTTTGCCTTCATGGGACTCAGCCAGGCATCTGTGATGATGTAAAGCCACCTGCACCAACACTGATGCACCATGGAAGTGGAAAATGCTTTCATATTGGACTAGGAGTTTCCAAACCAGGAAAAAAAAAGCTAATATTCTTTATATGGAAAGTGTTCAGGTCAGCTTTGCAATAACATGCTTTGATGATTTTTCTCACTATAGAATGGTGATGCTCTACGTGAGTGCTAGTATTAGAGATGGATGCAACATTAGATATTGAGTTTACATAGTTAAACTACATTTTGCATTTTGGGCAGGTTGTCACAATCCACTTTTTTCTTCTACAACAAAATCCCATATTTAACCATGAAAAAAGTCGAAACTTTAACAGCAAAAGTTCATCAATAAACAAATACAGTTAACAGACAGCATTCAATGTACAAATAGAAAGGATTATAGGATATCAATTTTCCCAATATTGTGCCAAAACTGCCCTTCTCCCAATATTACTATTCCCTGGAAGAGATGAAGGGGATATGGAGCATCAGTGATTGGAGTGACTTCTCCCAGAGACAGAATGGGGGTAAATCTTTATAAATGTGTCATTAACAGAGCCAATACTAGTTTTGTGGGACCAATGTATGTGGTGGGTCCATATATATATATAGCCCAGGACTCAAATGCAACTACTTTATACATGGAACCTTGGGACCAAACCTGCTGAAGATATGAAGTGAATGGTGCAGGATACATTCATATGTTCTGGGACTGTCCTTGCATTAAGGGTATATGAGACAAAAGTCATTAAATAATGGGAGGCTGTTATGGCAAAGCATTTCTGAGGGGTTAGAAGTTTGTGCTTTTAGGTCTGGGAGGATGAAGGAAGGATGGATAGATGAAGTGAAGATACAGCTGCTTCATTTCAGAGGTTGGAGTACCATCAGAAAGAGCTGGAAGGGTGGTGTGAAATGGAGAGAGGAGAAGATAGCAGGATGGAACATGAGTCATTGCAGAAGGCAGGTGTTTACTCAGAAAGATGTGAAGAAGAAATTGAAGATATGTAGGATTTGGGGGTAAGGTGAGAAAAAAGTATTGCATAGAAGATGGATCAGGACGATGGGGTGTTTGGAGTGGCTTAGAGTTCTTGCTTGTTAGGATTCGGATTTTATTATGGAGAGGTTTTTTTTATAGGAATAGTGAATGAATATGTGAAACAAGGGATTACTCATGTCTTCTCCTTATTTCTTTTTACCTTTTTATATGTTGCATAGGGGGATAATCTCGCAGAATTGAAATAATACTTGACTGTATTATGAAGTTATCTGTTAATAGTTTTTTTAATTATGCATTCCATGACAATTGTATGTTAATATGCAGTGTTTTTACATGTTGTTAAAAACTGAATAAAAATGTAGAGCAGATATCCAAAGTATATCATCCACTTTGCTAAAATTCAAGCTAAACTACTGAGTCACTCCTCCGATTCATGAAATCCAAGGTGTCCATTTGTTCCAGATATTTTATTTTAGTACGTTATATTCCATTTTTATTTTTATATTCTATGTGTTTTATTATATTCACCACATCTTCCCCAGAGCTCTCATTTCTTCATTTTTTTTTAACTTGCCAACATTACTAAATACAACAAATTACTATTGAGAAAATCTTTTCTGTCTTATTTTGAAAATGAAATGAAAAATAAACAGGGAGTTCCCTCTACCATCTTCCTATACATTCTTTGCAGTCCTCCCTTCACAACATCCAACCATAAAGACTGCCAGAAAATGTGTTAACAGGTCCTGCAAATGTTTTAGTCAACTTCATTCATGTATATTTGAAACTAAGGATCCATCCAAAAATATAAATCACTTTAATTTAACTGCACGTGTAAGGTTGTGTCAGGCTAATTTGCAGCTCCTTCTTCCAATGATGCTTTTACTTTTCTTTGAGAAGCTCCAACTAGAATATTTTTAGGCATGCATAAATACACTTTTCATTATAAATCTGTGATAAGTTTAATGACATCGATCAACTGGTCTTTCCACTTCCTATTTATTTGCCACCCCCATGAATTCCTTTTTATTCCACTATCTCACTCACTTTACCTAAGCAAATTTAATCTCAGCTATAACAATAATAACAACTTTGAAAGCAAGCATGTATGGTATATCACAAACTAGTTTTCAAGGTGAAACTGCTTCAGCAAAAACAAGCTAAGTGAGCTGTAAATCAAACTGGGCAGGAATTCCTGCCATTTAGAAAAAGGAGTGACAAACTGCTTTGCTTCCTATTCTGTTGACATCACATAGTAAATATTATCTTCTCTTTCCAACCTCAGCAGACACCTATACTTTAAAATGATTTCACTTGTCTATGTTAATTTTATCACAGTAATGTCTTTCCAGTGAGTAATAAAGCAATGTTTGTTTAGAAGTGCTTTCAAAATAAAAAAAAAAAAGTATGATTCAGTTTGTGAAATATAACTATGTACCATGACTGCATGCTTTATTCTGCCTTTTGTAATTACTGACACACTCAGATGATTCACTGTATCTAGATAAAAGTCAGAAAGTCGTTATCTAGATTGCTATATCCCATTAGCTGATATCCCTGGTGCCTTATCAGAATTCTGAGACTCTTAAATGTGAATCCCGAAACTCTAAAAAACTAAGCGCAGTCATCAGAAAATAGCAGTGAAGTATTAAACTCATTATTACACCTGAAAGCATTTTTTGCAAGAATACACTTGCCCCTTCACCCCTTGGTGTGATTCCTGCTCCTCACACATCTCACTATTTACATATGCTAATTCTAAGATTGCTGTACCCTGGGAAGAGGGAATACTTTGAGATATATCAATTTTGAAGCTAGTATATATATTTCCCATAACTATACTTAAATTCTTGCTGTTCCAGGAGTCATGTTATCGGACCACAATCATACAACTAATCTGTCATTTGAAAGCTTTCTGCACATGCATTCAAATAACTTTGGCTCGATTCCCAAAACCATGTCCTACAGCCAGACAGATCTAGTTGGTACAATCAGGTTATTCTTAGCAATCTGGTTTCTTCCATAAATGTGTTAAGGCATCAGCCAGGTTCAGCTGTTCAAGCCATGAAGTGGGCATCAAATGCATTTATTCTGACAGAATAAGTTACTCAGTACCAATAATATGCTCAAGTTGATACAAGTTCTAATATTTGACATCAGCTGCACTTTTGCAAGGTTAATCACAATGTGTCAAAAGTCCTCCTGTCATTAAAATAAATTGTCCAATTAGCACACTGCTGCTTTGCATTTATAAATAACCCAGACACTTTTCATTTGCCAGGCAGTCTGTACTTGGACTCTTACATCATCAATCTGAGTAATTAAAGTACATTCATGCTGTAATCTTCTAGCCGAGTGCAGTAGGCTTTGCATTTCCCAGTCTTAACACCTACTCCCTTACTCCCATATTCTTACACCTTACCAGTCTCAAAGTATTTCAAAGTAGCATGCAGTTATTATTATAGCAATAACCCATGCCTGGGTGTGGGTAATGCTGGATTTACCCACGGTTGGCGTGGTTTGGTCCCGAGGCGGCCCGAGGACCAAACAAAGCCAACCGGGTAAATACAGCATTACCCACACCAGAAGTGGTTATTGCTATATTATGACATTATTTAAGAAAAGAAACTATTACTTTTCTTAAATAATGGCATAGTATAATGCCTGTTTACTGCCCTTCCGCAGATGTCTGGCATCCGCGGCAGTTCTGATGTACTGCGCGCCTGCACAGTACATCAGAGCTGTGGGCAAAAGCAACGGAGAAAGCAAGATCTCCGTTGCTTTTTTTTTTACTGTTTTCGCTATGTTAAATGGGTTTAACATAGTGAGACAGTTTTAAAATAAGCAACGGAGATGTCCGTTGCTTATTTTAAAACTGTCTCGCTATGTTAAACCCATTTAACATAGCTAATAAAAAGCAACAGAGATCTTGCTTTCTCCGTTGCTTTTTTTTTAAAACGTCTCACTATGTTAAATGGGTTTAGCATAGCAAGACAGCTTTAAAATAAGCAACGGAGATCTCCGTTGCTTATTTTAAAGCTGTCTCGCTATGTTAAACCCATTTAACATAGTGAGACAGTGTTTTAAAAGTAGAGTTATACTAATGGAAAAAAGTCCGGGAGACCGGACCTTTTTCCATTAGTATAACTCGATTTACAATGTGCACACTGGCCAATCAGCGTGCACGTTTTGGGGGGGGTCATGGTATAATATTTATTATTTTACATTTGTTGACCAGGCTAATCTAACTGGATACATATCCTTTTTCAGTAGAGGCCCGGGGAGATAAGCTCCAAGACAGATAAATAAAAAACTTAGTAATCAATATACAAGAATAAGACTAAAAAAGAGTATTCATAGTAAACAATGCAGATTTCAGGTACAACAAGAGAGAGAGAGAGAAAAAAAGAAAATGACTAAAAAGCAGCATTTATTGTAAACAATGCATATTACAGGTTATAATATACAATTATGTGAAGACAATACAGCTTACTTAAAGTGCAAGAATGGTTCTATTATACAATATGCAGCTATAATACATAAAGAGAAAGACAAAGGTCTGAGAGAAAGACTAAGGTCAAAAGAGAAGATGGGTTAAATTATTTACAAATAAAAAAATAAAAAAATATATATTCTTCAGTAGGAAGTATTTAGAGAGACTAGACACAGTGTAGTTTAAGAGAAAAATCTATATCTGTAGGTAACAGAATATATAGTAGCTTATGAGTAGTCTGGGATAAGCAGAGCTAAGTTTAATCAGATGGATAGATGCCTAGTCAGGTTTAGTACAGGGGCACAACCAGTGTGTTCTAAGGTAGAGTTTCAGTCTGTTTTTGAAGAGTGATAGAGAGGGAAGAGAGGAAAGGTCACTGTGGAGAAGATTCCAGGTTTTTCCAACAGCATTAGAGAAGAGAGATTCACCAGCCTTGTTGTTAGGTTTAGAGGTATGTAGAAGATTTTTGTGTGAGGAACGTAGTGATTTCAGATTTGTATATGGAGTGATGAGGGTAGATAGAATAGGAGTAATGAATGGTTTATAAAGAGTTTTATGGCACTGGTTAGTTGATGGAATTTAATCACGTTTTGTAGCTCAAGCCATCCTAGCTGCTTTATATTTATGCAGTGATGGGTTCTGTAAGGATTTCCTGTTGCAAATCTAGCGATGTTATTGTAGGAAGTTTCCAGTTTGCTGAGGTTATTTTTAGAAAGGTTAGTAAAAATAGGTGAGGCATAGAGGAGAGTAGAAATTAGATGAGTGAGAGCTATGGTTGTTCTAGCTGTGGGGGAAAGGTAAGGTTTAATCCTATAGAGGGAGCCAAGTTTATTGTTGATATGGGTATCAAAGTTCAGATTGTTATCAATGGTGATACCCAATAGTTTGGTGGTTGGCTCGGGTGATATAATGGTACCATTAGTGGATGTAACTGAGAAATCAAGTGGAGAGGACTTGTGAGTCGGATTAAAGAGGAGGAGTTTAGTTTTTTGGGGGTTCAAAAGAAGGCAATGCTGTGTAAATCATTGTTCAACTGTCTTAAATGCCTTCTGGGTAAGAGAGAGGAGTTCATATGTGGATTTGGCTGAGCATATGAGTGTGGATTCATTAGCATATTGTATGGATGTGGCTTGGGGGATGGCTAGATGAACGTAGTTAATAAATATTGAGAAGAGGAGAGGTCCTAGTATGGACCCTTGAGGGACACCTAGGGTAACTGGTTGGAGGGTAGAAAGAGTCTTATGCCAAATTACTGCCTGTTGTCTTTTGTCTAGGTAGGACTAGAACCATTTTATGGAAGGTCATCTAAAGATAGGGATTTGAGTATGTTGATGAGAATCTGATGATTGACCTTGTCAAATGCTTTCGACAGGTCAATGATACTGCTGAGGAAAGGTTATTAAGGTTACATTTTTTGTTTATGCAATCTGTAAAGGAAAGGTGGCCGGTGGTGGTGCTGTCTGCAGGTCTGAAACCATGTTGACAGCTGGAAAGTAAGTTATTTTGAGTTAAGTGGTCAAGTAATTGCCTATGGATACATTTCTCCATGATCTTTGCCAAGGGTGAAAGAAGGACAATAGGGCAGTAGTTGGAGAGCTCATTGGAGTGTCCGCCATTATGGAGGGGGATACAGTTATAATAAATGTTTTGCTGCTAAGACTTTAAGACACTTTTGCAAAAAATGATTTTAACACTAGTAAAAGCTTGCCATTATTCATTTGTATAACAGTAAACGTGCTTTGACTATATGAAAAATATCATTCTATGCAGTTGCTTATTATAATGTCTACTTTTACAGACATATCTATTTTGGTTCAGCTTCTTCCTGAAGAGTGAAAATGGCTCAAGGACTTTTCTTCTAACTTCCTCTTGCTGCCTCCCCTCCCCTCAGTCTTCTGATTCTGAAATTCTTGAATCCATACAAGCCTGATTCACCTTCTGTAAGGCTTCATTGGGGTAGTGAAATGTCCCTGCCCCATCAGCAGGAACAGTTGAAGTGGAACTTAACAAAACATCTTAAATATCCAGCATTGCTGTTTACACAACCTTATAACAGATGAAAAGGCAACTCTCATAACTTGTTTGTGCCCCAAAGATGAAGTCACAGAGGCCTCACACTCCCCCCGACTTTATTTTTCCTGAGACTCCGAGATTAGCAATTACTTTCTCCCACAATGTTAATATTTCAGATTATTTCTAAGCCTTTTGGCTAAGATCAAGTTTAGTGTAGGTTCATATAAAAATCAGTGTAGGCATCCATGTCGTAAAAAGCTGAAGCAAAAAAATATATATATTATGACCCGTTTCATAGTAGAGTACTAGGCTATCTGCCCTGGGGCATTTGTAAGCCTAGCCATAGTGATGTGGCTTTTGCCACCCCATGAAATGGTACAAAAATTGTACAGAATAAATTTAGAATACTGTGCCTCTGTCTAGTAGTGACACAATGAAGGTCCCCTTATATAATAGAATTAGTTTACTGTGCCCCTGTCTAGCAGTGACACAGATGTGACCCCTGGGGTAAACTTACGATCTCCCATCCACTCATCAAGATTTCTCTTGAAAAGAGTCAGTGAGGGGCTCTGCCTAATACAAACTGGGATCCTGTTCCAAAGCATGGGAAGCCTCTGGGTTATGAATCTATCCCTCCAGCATGTCCTAGTCATACTTGTGCCGAGGTTTAAGTCTTTAGCTCTCGTCGTCCTAATGGATTTGGATTTTTTGAGGTGGAGCATGTCCATCAGATCCTGATTGGACATGGCCTTGTATGTCAGGCAGAGATCACCTCTGAGCAGGTGGTATGCTACTGAATAGAGCTGAAGTTTCTTTAGTCTGGCAGAATAAGACATATGTTGGAGACCCTTGATCCTCTTGGTGAGGTACTTTTGTGGTCTCTCCAGCTGTTTCAAATGCCGGGTGAGGTACATACCAAATGGGGCATTGTACTCAATCATGGGTCTGATGAGGGAGGAATATAGGGGTACAATGACATCCTTGGATCTGGATGTGAATCCCTTCATGATGAGGTGCGCAAGGTAGAATGTTTTTCTAACCACTTTGGCAACGTGGGTGTCAAATGAGAGGTCGCTGTTGACTTGGGTCCCTAGGTCTCTGATTACTTTTTCCATACTCAGTGGGTTGCTGTCTATGTGATAATTTGTGGGTACTTTGTTTTTCCCAAAGGGGATGACTATACATCTCTTGGCATTTAGTTTAAGGCCGTGACTCTGGCACCAGTTGTCCGTTTCTGTGAGGCCTTTTTGTAGGATGTGTGTGTCTGCTGGTGTATCAACTATGGTGCTTTGTTTGCAGTCATCTGCGAACTTTGTCAGCCACAGCCCCCCCATATTTGCTTTAACATCTGAGAAATAAATGCCGAACAAGAGGGGCCCCAGGACAGATCCCTGTGGGACACCACTTGTGACTGGCTTTGAGTCTGACATTGCTCCAGCGATTTTAACTTTATGGGTTCTGTCCTTTAGCCAGTTTGCAACCCATCTAGTGACATAAGGGTTTACTTTTAAGCTGTTGAGCTTATCTATGATGCCTGAGTGGGATATTGTGTCGAAGGCCTTAGCCATGTCCAGGTATGCTGTATGGACTGCTTTGCCCTCATCAATGGCTCTAGTGACTGTTTTGAAAAAGTCAACCAGGTTTAAAAGGCAGGATCTGCCCTTTACAAAGCCGAACTGGGTGGGGTCAAGTGTCTGTAGGTCCCCCATGTCTCTGTTTATGAGCTCCATAATGATTCTTTCCATAGCTTTGCAGACCAGGCTGGTTAAGCTTATGGGGCGGTAGTTTCCAGGGTCTGTAGAGGCACCCCACTTGTGGAGTGGGACCACTGTTGCTGTACGCCAGTGTTCAGGTACATATCCCGAAGTAAGGTTAAGGTTTAATAGCATTTTTATTTGTGGGTTTAGCTCCTCTTGGAGTTCACGTAACACGCAACCCAGGATACCGTCAGTCTTCAGCTCTTTGTTGAGCAGTCTAGTCACTCAGCTTCTCTGACATAAAATTGAGATGAGATAGTTTTCCTTCCACAAACTCCAGAATTCCAGTCAGTCTGGAATTCTTACTCCAGCTTCTATCATCCATACCCAAAATTCTATACTCTATCATCTTGAGTTTCTTTCAATTCTGCATCTATTTCAGTCAGTTAATCTGAAAGACTAAATAGAGCCTGCTCCAGATCTTTTCTATATAAGAAACTAGCCAGGAATTTATTTTCAACAACTCCTACATCATTTTTTTGTAATGTTTTATTTTTGTACATGTTACTTTGAAGTCTGCATGTTGTTAACCACCTTCTCTTGACTTTCCCAAATTCCAATGGATGTCAGGCTGTACCTTGTGTTTAGATAGTACCCCCAGCCCTAACAGATAAAGCAGTTTATTTCTTCATATTAGACATTTAGTAACTAGAAGACCAGCCAAAAACAGCTTTGGAACATATACTTTTTTTACCATAAGAGACTGGACAGAGCTTGCAGACAGTGCATGATTATATCCTTTGTAAAAGAGGTGAGGCAAACTGCCAAAGAGAATGAACGCGAACAGAAAACTGGTGTGCAGACTTTTCTTACCATGGATAACCTCAACTTTAGGTTATATATGACCTGTGTTTGCAATTTTTTATTTGGGAAAATTGCTCCTATTAGGAGGGTAAAGTTTATTATTTGAAGATGCGCATAGTTTTGTATGTTTGTATTAAGTTAACAGGTTATATATTTTTTTTTGAGGGTTTCCATTAAAACAAACAGTCTTCTAAAATATGGCATAGGTTCAAATGGAAATGATAAAAAAATGTATAAGGGATCAACCTGAGAAACATGCATCACAAAAGCTGGAAATAGACATTTAAAAAAGCTATCACATATAATAGGTGGGAATAATGACTTCTTATCATAGCAGCAATGCTTTCAGTATTACCTTGGAATGTAAATGGTCTCATGTGTACAAACAAAAAGGAAAGAGTATTTAATAGTATTAAGAAATGCAGATCCCAAATAGCAGTACTACAGGAGACACATTTGAAAAGAAATGAGCATGTTAATTTGAGAAAGAAAGAATTTCAGGATGGATATTAAGCAGAATATCACAGACAAAGGAACATAGGACTGCTTATATTAATTGCTAGAGGAGCTCCAATATTGATAGAAAAAAGACAATAATGGCAGATTTGTAGTAGTAAGTGGCTACTGGCAAGGGATGAAAATTATGCTGGCATGTATTTATATTGGGTCTATATCACTTAATTGAAATACGTATTCATCAAATACATATTCATCAAACATTAATCAGCTAAACTCATTTCACCGAACCTCTGACTTTTTACCAGGGTTAGGAACCACTCACCCATCAGCACTCTGGTACAGACACCGCACTAAATCAACCCCCCCAACCATATACACCAACTCCATGATCACACTACAGTGGGGAAAAGGGAAAAGTTGCGGTGATGGCCAAGTGCCAAATGTTATAGCTAGTGAGTGGGATAAAATGAGAGTAGAGTTTAAAAAAGGGTAGAAATGAAAAAGAGATAAGATTAAGAAGTAACAAGAATTATTTAGAGGGCTTAACAAAGGTTAAAGTATTGCAGAATAAGGGGAATCTCAAACAATAAGAAGAGGAAGAATCTGCTGAGTGCTAAACATAAGACAAGGGAGTATCTGGATAACATGCAAGAGTTTAGAAAGATTTCCGTTAAACAACTATTTTTGATAATAACTCCAGACCACGAAAGCTTTTAGCACAATGACTTAGTCAACAGAAAGTAGACAAGGCAATTGTCAAACTTAGGGAGCCCATAACAAGAAAAATAACTAGAGATCATGTAGAGGTGTTAGAGATATCTTGAAAAAATTATGAAAACTTGTATAAAGCAAAGAAATGGGGAAATCAAGAAAAAGCACAAACAGAAATATTTATGGAAAACAAATATGCCAAGGTAAGAGGTAGATGAGGCTCAACAATTAACAGTCAAAATAGGAGGAGAAAAGATAAAAACAGTGATGTAAAACCAACCTGCAGCAAGATTTCCAGGAATAGATGGCATTCCAGTGGAAACAGTAAAACAGTGCAGTAATATATAAATGTATTAAGTTAAGCCTTTTCATTTGGTAAAATACCAAACTTCCTCAGACAATATGTAGAACAATAGCAATCACTTTTAAATGTTAGCAAAAGACCGCCACATCTCATCAAAACAGGAAATTACATCATTAAACATACTAAAAGACTTTAAAATACAAACTTCAAATTAAAAATTAAAAACACGTAAATATAGGCATAAGTTATTAGATACCTACATTATTTGTTTAAACTAATTATTATATGAAACAGCAAATATGTAGTAGCAATAAAAGCAGCAGAAAAGCAGCAAAAGAAAAAAAAAATATATATATATATATATATATATATATATATATATGGGTAATAAATTTTAGGTAGATTATAAACCTCAGCAGTAATAAAAGCAGCAAAATTCACATGAGAAAAACAGCAACCATTTTTGGAGTCCAGAAGCTGCATAAAGATGTTAATAATCCACCCTTACTACAAATTGTTGATGGGCCTAATTCGGGAACCTATTCTTGTGCCAACTTTTGGATAATAAGTTAAAGTCATTTTTGAATAATAAGTTGCAGATATGTAAAGACTCTTGGCACTTTTGCAGCTAATTAACACTATTTCATATTCAGAGGGTGTCATGTTTCTTACAGTGGATATAAGGGACTTATAACAATAGTCATACAAAATATTGTATTCATAAAGTAGTAGAAAGTGCACTAAGATCTAAGCCAATCCAAGAACGAAAAAAGGAGATTTTGTCACTAAGGATAACTGCAATTAGAGGTACAGACAATAGGCAAGAAGGGGCTGGAGGAAACTGGCAAAGGAACCAAGGTATTAGGAACAAATAATTAGAAAGGAAAAGGTAATGGAAGCCCAGAAAACATTTGGATTGCAGGACAGAAACAGCCTTTCCTATCAGGGATTGATATCAGAGTACAGACAAATAAAAAGGGATAGGGGAATCCTAAGGGAAAAATCTGCACTGACTGAGATTTTAGTTGAATCTAGAACAGAAGCTGCTGTTAAAAAGGGGATGGGGTAGGGCATATAAAGTATAGCAAATAACTATAGAAATCCATCAGAGGAGGTCATAAAAGATTGGGAACGGAGATTAGATAAGCAATCCACTAAGAAACAATGGGAGGACATACGTATAGCTCATAAATATGCAACAAAGTCTAGAAGATTTGGGGGGTTTGCTTCGAAGTATTTGTATGCTGTTATACCCCAAGCAGACTCCAAAGTATTTTTCCACAAGTAGATGACAAATGTTGGAAATAAGATGGGGAAGTAAAAGATACCTGGGAGCATGTGTTATTGGAGTGCAATGAGCTGGAAGACATTAAAAATTCCCTTAAATCTACTCTGTTAGGAATACTGGGCAAGCAAATGAGTGTAACTACAGAAACATTCTTTTTTATCTGGGATATAGGACCGGAATTGCCTGAACACAATAAGGTATTCTTAGGTTTAATTCTGGTGGCTGCTAAAAAACAATTACTAGAAAATGGAAATCAAAATCTAAACTAATCATACTTGAAGTGGTGAATATTGCAACAGAGATAAAAGAACAGGAAGTGGGGTCTTGAGAAAAAGGTAGGAACAAATTACATAGAAAAATGAAAATGGTGGGAACAAAATGTACAGAAAAATGTTTTGGAGGAGGAATGAGGTTTATGAAAAGGTAAGAATTAAACAATTTATGTAATGATGGGTTGATTGCATTGTATAGAAGAATGTGTGGTGTATAATGTTTGTAAATGTGAACTTGTTAATATGACTTGTTTACTTTTGCATTTAAGTTTGCTTATGTCACAGGTGATAATTCAATAAAGGTGTTTAAACAAATGCTGCACAGATTCAATACCAAAAAACACAATCAACTTTAATCCAGTTTCATACATGCAAAGAGCTTATGCTATAGATCTGTGGTTTCACCTTGAGACTTTGTCAGTGAACACTGACAAAGCCTCAGTGTGGTACTTCAGAGTGTAGTGTTAGTTCTATGCTTAGCATGGAAACCATAATTACAACCTCAGAGTGTGGCCTTTTGAGGTAGGCAGTAGGACCTTTGGTTGTGCATCACTCTTTCCAGGGTCTATGTCATTGGGTTCAGTAGAGTAGATAGTCAATAATAACTAATACCATACCTAGATCCACCTCTGAGACAGAAGCATTATACCATGTATCCACACAGCAGGTATTTTGTGCTTCTGAAGGGTCTTATTATTTTTCTGCTCCCAAATTCCTTTTCTAGCTATCGCAACCACCCAGCTTCACAAGTTGTCCTTGCCCACCCACCAAGTACTTCAACTTGCTCCTTGCCAGTAATACTGGACATGTCCTTTTGTTATTTCTCCTCATCTTATTGGAAGGCAAAAACATATGAGCTATTTTGGACTGAGAATAAGGCTTTAGGGGAGATGAGCGTTGCATGCCAAGAACATTCTGCTAAAGGTGACCATTCCAATTCCCCAGATGGGATTGTGATATGCAACGATGGCATGCTCTTGAACGGTTCATACAGGACATGTGTCAAATCTATTCCTTCCTTTCACTGCTACCGCTGGATCTTACACTATACATGATTTCCACAGGGGTCATGCAAACCTTGATGCACACTCATACAGGCATGGAAATAAACAATTTCATCTCATCTCTCCCAGATTACCCATTCAATGGCCTAGGCTCACTGCCATGCCCAGGTCATGGGTGGCACAGAGACATACCCTGTCTTTGTGCTGGCAGACCTACTAATTAGCATTTTAACTAGATAAGCTGTCACATCTGTAGCAAAGCGGATGAATTTAAAAGGTAGCTCGGTTGAGTATGAGAGCCACCTTTGACCTTGTATGCCTGCACTCTAAGAATATGACGTTTGTTAACATGTTTTGGGACTGATATCCTTGTCTTAGGATAAAAGTGCTTATCCTTTTGCTTTGCAATTTTGTGCACGTGTTGAAATAAATTTAAATGGGTCACTCTTTTTGTGCATTTTTATTCAACATCATCGAACTAATTAGGTCAGTACAATTTCACTTGGTTTGTGGAGTCTCTGAAGGGAACAGCAGAAGATGAATCAGTCCATCTCTACCTTTTATTAAACTATACGATGTACTTTACATAAAATGTGTTAATTCTAAATGTTAAAAAATCTGTCTTTTCCCTAACTGGCCTATGTATTTCAAAACACAAGGAAAATGTATAAACACTTGCTGGCCACTGTAACTATACATTATTTTTAACAGGAAGAATTAATCTGTCTGCATAAAATGAACAATGCTACTAACTGGGTTGGTTTATGCCTTCTCCAGCACCATGTTTATCACATGATCTGCTACTTTACTGCAGGCAAATATAAGAGAAATTTCAACAACATCTTTAAATATGACAGCGGAATACTTGCCTTCAGCTTTCATTAAAATAAGACGTTTTTTGCAAGCCTCATTAGACGTTTTACAGTGTTTACAGCCTCTTTTATCAATATGGACTAAAGTTTTAAATTATGGCTCGGGTCATTCTTATCCATTCAGATGTTCGTTTTTTTTTTTCTCTTTCACTGATGTCTTTTGAAAGTAGCAGAGAATGTATACAGAGAATTACTATGTAGCTACAATTTATTTCCCATACTGCTGTCATGTAAAATAGCACCAAATGTCTGCAAGTTAAATTATTTTCACACACAAGCTAGCTCATGATAACATATGCCAGAGCAGTAATTAAAATGCCTTAATGCATGGACGTGTTAATGCAAATTGCAGTATAAAACTGTGTTCTGTCACTTAATATTTTGAAGCTAATTAATGTAAAAGTCCTCTGAATTTTTCAAAATATGCCTTACCTTAATTAGAGTGCAAGACACTAGTGCACTCTCACTCATTGTCTCTATCTCTTATCTGTCTGTTTTCTCTCTCTAAAAGAAGGTATATGTTGCTGAAAAAAGCTGCTCACTTATAGTGGAGTACTACAAATGACAAATCTGGTTCCACAGCAATCCATGTAGCCTTTTACAGCCATTATTTTTACATACTACAGATAATTCTCCCCCTGTAAAAAGGCTGCTAGGTACTAAAGTGTCACCAGGAATGCTTAAGAAGCATTTTTATAAACTCCCATTTATATGGCACTGAAGCCAAAGAAAGCACATTTAAACTGGCAGACGTTATAATGTTGTTACTGCACAAAGATACTGCATTTGCCTTCCACAAATCAGCCTATGGCATTCACCTGTCTAGCTTTTACTGTGTTGCTTATAATTATTTATTTGCTGACAAGGAGGTACCTGAACTGCATCTTATTTACTGCCTCACTCCAATTACAAATAATTAAAAAAGCACTAACCCAAGAACAAAAAATCACAGCAAAGTAATACAGGCAATCACTCGAGAACATAGTAGCAGCAGGAAACTTGTAACTGGAGAAGATCAAATATCATTATAAGAGTTTAAAATTAGTAAGATTGCATGAGGTCAGCAAACTGTGTTTGTACAATGTGCAAGTAAAGTATCTTAGTCCTTCCATATGTCAATACTCATGAAGGGTCAGTATGCACCTAGGTTACACCTGCATTGTATGTGCACCTTGCATCAGCAGATACGTGAGATTTTCAGACTTGGGCTGAATTTAGACAAGGTTAAAAGGTATTCAGCATGAGGATGCACTGAAATGGAGCCACAGGGTCCAAAGACACTAAAGGCTTTGGTCCTTTTTTGTAGCGGAAGTTGAAGTACTGTGGCTGATAGGAGTGAGGTGGAGGAAAAAAAGAGGCACTATAAACAAGAGAATGGAGGTGCAAGTGACGTGGTAAGATTTCAGCATTTCAGCTTCCTGGCTAAGAATGGACAGAGTCAAAGCCTCATCATTTAGGAATCAAAGTACATTTGGAGTGGACTCTATGGGTGACTGGAAGCCAGTTATCCTTCTTTTCAGTAAATCAGTGAAGCTGTCATCGTACAAAATTATCCACAGGCTTACAAATTTCCTTTCAAGCTATATGTCAATATTAGGTATTAGTAAAATAATTTATTATGACAAAGGTTAATTCATGTGCTGAGACATCTGGTATGATGTCTGACAAAACACTTTCACTTCTCCATGCTTTGTCCAACACAAAAACTTAAACTAATTGCTTGGTTTAAAGAAGAAGACAAACTATGTTAAAACAATCATATGAAAGCAGCTTGATGGTGCACAAATGAGGAAAACTGAAAAAAAACTGAAGAAAGCTCTAGCACAGCTATCAAAGAAACTGGAACAAATAAAACCCACAAGAGATCATCACAGCCTCCAGTCTCCTATGCAAGAAAGCACAGAACTGCTAGCCGGCTCAGAGATTTCTTTGTCAGTGATAGATAAAGACATCCACAAAGTGAAAGTTGGAAGAAAGTATTAATATACTCAATAAAAATTTTAAAGAGCTCAATGAGGTTCTGTACAATCATGATGATGAAATCCATGGGTTGCTAGATAATTATGTGAAATGGTGGGAAAAACTGGCTGTGCTAGAGGCATGTTTGGACTACACAGACAGAATGATCATAGACCAGAAAGATGACTCCAGAAAAAAAAGAACATCCAATGCAATGGCGTTCCCGAAGTAATAGAGGGTAACAACTGTGAAGCATGTGTGAAAAAACAGCTACAGCAATGGACAGGAATTCCTCAGGAAAATTTAAACATTGAACAAGCCCATAAAACTTCATGGAACCCATCACTTGCTGATAATCAGCATTCAGGGCCAAAGATAATCAGGTTTATGATATTTCAATTAAAAGAACAAAACATTCTAAAAATACGGAAACCTGGCAAAAAGTAAATATTTGAAAAGTATCAGATCTACATAGATCAGGATTTCTCTTTCTCCATATGCAAAAAATATGGTCAAATGATGCTGGCAATAAGACTCTAAAAAGTAAAGGAGCTATTATGAGTCACACTACGTTATCCTGTAATACTGAAATCTGGTTTAACAGCAGAAGCATTAAACTTTTCATTGCTCCAAAAACAGTACTGACACCTACCCAAAGAAATGGCCAAGAGGAATTAATGCATTCAGGTGCCAGCAAAGAGCGAAGGCAGAGTGAAACAGCAGAAACGAATATACAGGAAGACTAGCAGCATGCCCCTACCAAATAAAAATGAAAAGTGGTGATCTGAATCCGTTATGTAGACTGTTAGAAAGAAACAAAGAGGAGAGTCTCTGGCTGATTACTGAAGTAGGAAAAAAGAAGGGTCAATATAAGTGAAAATAAAACATAGCTCAACTGATAGACTATAAATATAGTTTTTGCATGCAATGCATTTTTCAGTATATGGTCTGAAGAAGGTTGGATGTGGCGGCCGCTGTGGTGCAGTGGTTAATGTTGCTGCCTCACAGCAAGAGGTTCTCCTGTTCCAGGGCTCCTGTTTCCTCCCCCATCCCAAAGACATGCTGTTGGTGGATTGGACACTTCAAATTGGCCCTAGGCATGAGTGCGTGTGTGTGTGTGCCTTCTGTGGAAGGTTGCGCACCGGGCTGGCAACTCGACACCATAAAACTCCACTGCCAGTCATGAGTGGACAGGTGATTCGCTGTGGTGACCCCTAACCAGGAAAAGCCGAAAGAAGAAGGTCTGGAGAAGGTTGGATATTCCAACAGACAAAGCTTACCATTAAAGTTGGTTCTGAGAGCTCTACAATTATTTTTTTATTTTTTGAGTTATAGGAGCAGTTATTGCATTTATCAGTATATGCAAAATACATAAAATGAACCAGAACAGCGATAAAATGAATAATTCACAATAGGCAGCAGGACTTGCCAATAAGAAATGCTTTTCTTGACGAAGAATCTGATTAACAGTCAAAGAATGTGAGTGCATTAAGTAAGGACTAAAACTGAAGTGCTTAATTAATGGAGTAACCAAGATTGACACAAATTTCCAACAAGGGATCCATTTTTATGTGGAATATGAAACAGAGGCAATCCCAGAAATATGATTATAGTGGTTAACAATTGGCTAAGCTTCTGGTGTCATTTTAAGGGGATCCATTATCTGTCCTCCTGGGATGACATGATCGACAGACCATGATTCTTTGCCAAAGATGGCCTGCACCTGTCGCCCTTGGGATTCCGGATACTGGCTAAGGCTCTTGCCACCCCTATAGTGCCTTTTTTAGGCAAGGTTCAAATGACAAATTCACCACTGTAACAGGTACAAGCAAGCAAAATCTGAGGGTAATGCTACTCAATGCTAGAAGTGTAAACCTCAAAATGCATTCACTTGAGGCACTCCTTAAAATGGAGAACATCGACACCTGTGCAGTGACAGAGACCTGGTTTAAGGCTCCAGAGAGCACCCCTGCATTACCAGGCTATAATTCATACCACACCTTTCGGCCACCTAACCTGGACTGAAACACTAAAGGCAGAGGCGTGTCCATATTCATTAAGGATATCCACACCTCCAGGCTAGTTGCTCAGCATAATGCATCCGAGATTATCCAAGTGCAACTAACTCTGGGCAAGACCGCAATCCAAACTGTAACTTGCTACAGATCCCCCACCATGCCCCAGGATTCCCACTCCTCATTTATTGATACACTGGAAAATATTAGGGTACAACCCAACACCCTAATAATGGGTGATTTCACCTACCCTACCATTAACTGGGAAAACTACTCATGTACCAACTCTTTTGCTCAATGTTTTCTGGAATTGATAAATTCTAATGCCTTGGATCAACTTATCCACACCCCCACCAGGGGCAGCAATATCCTGGACCTGGTAATTGCCAACATAGGCGACTGGTGTTCCACACCAGAGGTCAATTCCTCATTGGTCAGATCCGATCACAAGCTAATCAGCCTAGACATCCACATCCCGCCCCCACCCCCCATTAGGGAAACCACTGTAAAAAAATTCTCTAAAGCCAACTTCATGCTTTTTAAGACAGAAGTGGCAAACTTCACGACACCCATGCAGACGGACAATAGAGATACGACTGCTAAATCCTACACAACTGCACTTTATAAGCACTTACATGAGTGCATGTATCATGCTATCCCTAATAGAACCAAGATGCTATCTTCCAAATAAAGGAAGCCAATCTGCCATAAACAAACTCTACATGAGTGCATGGA